>NC_065530.1:53613229-53841732 GCF_020184175.1 Aphis gossypii | reverse complement strand
TCGTTAGGCGATTACATAAAAATTTAAAATTCAAATGCTCATAACAATTTTCCTATTATGGCGATTTGAGTTTTCTCTATAGCTATTTGAAGAAAATTTTATGGAAAACTTAATGTTGAATTGCCAAACCTTAGATATAAATACAAAAAATGTTATGAAGTTTCAACTATAAAATTACTTGTAAATTTTCACAATTTTAACATATCTCGTAAAAATTTGAACTTTAAACGCTTATAAATAAAATATGATGGCTAACGATTTTTTATTTTGTTTTTAACTACAATAAGAACGAGTTATAAGAAATTTTGTATTAAATTTTTAAGTATTTTTAGCAACCAACATTTTTTTATCTATCCTTCAAAAAAAAAAAAAAAAAAAAAAGCGGGCAAGTGAGTACCGCTCTGCTGTACATTAGGTGCCGTATAGATCATTATTATATATTATAGGAGTGTTAAATTTGAATCCAATGATAGTTATCATTGTATACGAAAAACGATTCTGAACGAAGATGATTTGTCAGCCTAGGATATAATTTCTAGTGGTTGGTGAAAAAGGTGGCTTATGTTTTAATGGCCTGAATACAACAAAATTTAAGTTCTTTTATAATAATTGTAAGTTAAACTTATGAAAAACCTTGTATTAAATTTTCAACTCTAAGCTACTTATACAAAAATTTTTATGAAATATATCTACAAAATAATTTCCAAGTATTCATGGTTTTGACGAATTTTTGTCAATATTTGAACTTCAAATGCTAATAAAAAAAAATTGTGCCTATGTATTCTTATAATTTTTTAATCACTATAATAATAACTTATGAGGAACTTTGCATTAAATTTTCAAGTATTTTGATAGGGCCAAAAAGATTTTATCGACACATAAAAAAACAATTTTCAGAAAAATTGAAAATTTCAGTTGTCTATAAATAGCTCAAAAAAAGTCAAAATATTTTGAAAATTAAATCACGTAAATAAAACGCTAATCTTAATAACTGGTAAAATTTTCAAGTATCTACGACTTATACTTTTTGAATAATATAACAAATATTTAAAATCGTTTGAGGATAAATCGTTATCGTTACGCGATTTCGTTAAAATTTAAAATTCAAACGCACTTAAAATTTTTCCTATAATGATGCTTCGAGTTTTCTCTATAGATACTTGAAGGTAAACTTATGGAAAACTTAGTGTTGTATTATTAATCCTTAGTTATAAACACAAAAAATTTTATGATTTTTCAACTTCAAATAATTTGCAAATATTCATGGTTTTGACGAATTTTCGTCAAAATTTGAACTTCAAATGCTAATAAAAAAAAATTGTGCCAATGTATTCTTATAATTTTTTAATCACTATAAGAATAACATATGAGGAACTTTGTATAAAATTTTCAAGTATTTTGATAGGGCCAAAAAGATTTTATCGACACATAAAAAAACAATTTTCAGAAAAATTGAAAATTTCAGTTGTCTATAAATAGCTCAAAAAAACTCAAAGTATTTTGAAAATTAAATCAAGTAAATAAAATGCCAATCTAAATAACTGGTAAAATTTTCAAGTATCTACGACTTATACTTTTTGAATTATAACAAATATCAAAAATCGTTTGAGGCTATACCGTTATTTAGCGCGGTTTTGTAAAAATTTAAATTTCAAACACTCATAAAAATTTTTTGTCTGAATCCGGTAGAGTTTTTTTTACAGATATTTGAAGAAAAATATATGGAGAACCTTGTACCAAATTTTCAAGACTTAGTTATAAAAGAAAAAAATTTTATGATTTTTCAACTTCAAAATTACTTGCAAATTTTCGCGTTTTCGACAGATTTCGTAAAAATTTGAAGTATAAACTCTTATAAAAAAAAATTGTGACTAACGATTTTTAATTTTTTTTAGCTACAATAAAAACAACTCATAAGGAACCTTGTATTAAATTTTCAAAACTTTTTGGTCATCCAAAAATTTTTTATCGACACTTTAAAAAAAATTTCTCAAAAAAAATCGAAAATTTCAGTAGTCTATAAATAACTCAAAAAAAGTTAAAATTTTTTGAAAATTTAACTATATACAGATACCACTGACATTAACATTTGGTGAAAATTTCAAGTATTTTCAGTGATTAGTTTTTGAATTACAACCATAAAAAAAAATCGATTTGGTCGAAAACTGGTTTTGCGTAAAAATTGCCGTTTTCCGTCATTTTTTTTTTGTTTTTCTCGATTTTTTTGAAAACTGTTGGAAAATGTTAACTTTTTACCTCTATAATGCACCAAGGATATTCACTTTTACATCGGAAACCACCCCCATAGATTGAAATTGGAGCATTATTTCGACTAGTTATGCTGTACACAGACACAAAAAAAAAAAAAAAAAAAAAAACACACATCATTGTAAAATCAATACATTCATCACTTCGTTCAGAATCTAACGAGAAAACGTGTCATAATATGAATGCGGCTTGACCGAAACACAAAATTATGCTGGAGCACAACGTTCCAACCCAGATAGCATTTTCGTAATGATAATGTTTTATTAAAATCATATTTTCATCAGAAAAATATTATTTAAAAAAATATATTAATATAATGTAAAATAATTATTTTGCAAAATAATATCATTTGTATAACATTAATATAATGTAAAATAATTATTTTACCAATAATATTATTTGTATAATATTTGTAGAATGTCATTAACGTAATAATATTATATTATTTTGAAAATATTATTATTATAATGTTAATAATGCATTATTTTGATGATATTTTGAATATAATATGGTTATGACATTATAATCGAAATAATAAAATAATATTTTGAACATATGATTATTATGTTATCAAAAACAAAAATTACATAAATTAATATAAAATCGTATATGTATGTATAATGTCCGAAAATGAGTATTCAAGTGTTATTAAACAATGTACTGTTCAAATAATTTTTACAACATATTATATTAAATATTAAAATGGCTACTTCCCTATAATAATATAATATAATTTAAATAATATTTTTGTTTAATAATAATTATCATAATTGTGTGCCATGTACGAACTATAGACACTATAAGGACACTAGTAACAGCAATACATTATACAGCATTGATGTTTCACGGCTTCAGACGTGTTTAGAAAGAGACAGGGCTGGTTATAGGAGTAGGCGACGTAGGCCCAAGCCTATGGCGGCAAAATTTATATTTATATATAGAGGCGGCATTTAAGAAAAAATCATAAAACAAGAGGCGGCAATTTTCATCTTTGCCTACATATAAAAATTTGCTTGCACCGGCCCTAGAAAGAGACGACGGTCTACCATTGATTATTGTGGTTTTAGTATTTCCATGCTTTCCATGCTTTTTTCATTACTAAATGAAATATAATATTGGTTAATAAGTAATAACATTATGACTATAGTCATGAGTATTTCACCATTGTAGTAGTTGAAAGCGTAGGCTTATAAATTGTAGTGCACTCTTGCTTTTTTTCATTATAATATTTTTAAACACCTAATTCAAATTTTGAATATTCATAATATTCGACATTATTATTCGTTACCACTCATCACTAAATATTATAATACACGTCTTTACCAATACTACTGTACTAATAAGAAATAGCACCGATAAATTATACTGCAGATACTGTAGTCTGCAACTGCCATAGATTCAAAGAGTAAATACATAAATGGTAATCGTTCATCATCGGCAGCGACGCGCCACGCGCCACGGAAGCTTGAAAATTAGTAATTAAATGGCAATATAATATTTTGTTTCCGTGTTCGAAAAATCATTTAGTTTTCTATGTCGTTTTTGCAGTTAAATAACGTTAAACTTTTTGTTTAATTTTCGTATTTAACTATAATACTGTTCGGCGTTCACCGTACAATCGTGTACTTATATTATATTTATTAAATTTGTGTGCATTTTAACTGCCTATTGCATTGTGGGATTGCTGTTCTTCGTTTCTTATAGGTAAGTGATCAAGGTTTTAAGTTTTGTATAGTTATTTTATATTTAATAAGTTATTTAGATGTAATTAGTAAATATATTCACAATACTTTTTATATAACATATTTTACCAAAAATTAATCCTATAGTTATTAATAGGTGTTTAAATATTTTTAAATTACATACAGAATTGCATATTATATTAATAAATAATAAGTAATCTGCAATTATTTTATAAATATGTACCTACCAATGTATTTAATATTTTACTCAGAATTTATAGTATTTATGTTGTTTAATATCAGTAATAATTTGTACCTACTATTGATTTTAACTATAATAATTTGCTCAAAAGTGTTATGTAGGTATTCTGTATTGATTATTAATAGCAGTTATTATGTGATAAATCATGTATTTTAATTATTACAAATGTAAAATAGAAAAATATTTTTATAGGTGATTGATATAAATATATAATATATAATATATATTATATATAAAATATAATATTATATTATATAATATATATTAATACTTAGGTATACATTTTCAATTGTTATATTAAGAGGTTGCTACACTCACATGTGTTGTCTACTTATTGTTTTCCTTATTTAGAAAAATTTCATCTCGAAAACAAACCAATCTAAGTACTTACTAAGTAGTCAAACAAAACAAAGAAGGGAATGCCCCTTAGAGGCAATACCATTTTTTATAATATCAGTGATGATATTTTTATTATGGTTAATTATGATGTTTTTCTTCCTTAATAAAAGTTACCTGATAAAAGTCATTATCAAATAGTTTAGTTGAAATTGATTTGCCAACAGACCCACATGAAAATAATTCTTTTATAAATTTTAAATTAAACTTACATTAACTCCAAAATGCTATAAAACCAAGTATACAATTAACTGATGAAACAATTTATGACTCGGATAATGAAATTAAATACTTATAATCGGAAACCAACTAAATTAAATACAGAAGCTAAAATTTGTCTTTTAACATGTAACAGTAACGGTGACATAATTAAAGTCTCAAATCATACAATAATGTTAAACTATGTTAGATATATTTATTATGATTTAGTTTATTTTTATATAGGTACAATTATTCTTGTTTTCATATTGCATTGACACTAAGGTACTATACTTTTATTACATTTGTGGATAATGTAGTATTAAATACCAGAAGGTAATAGGTATATCTTTGGGTAGGTACCTATCTCATTAATTAACGATAAAGTTTCTTTGGAAGTTTCGATCTTCAAAAATCATAACCTATGTCCTATAACATAACATAATAAATACTTTTAAGCTTTTAAGAATTAAAAACCCATAAGAGTTATGTCTCTGTGTTATTAGAGTTAAGAACTTAATTTATATGAGTGTAAGCCACAAACAATAATCTGATAATTATTAAAAATAATTTAACAGTTCCTTTAGCATTATTTATTATTTATTTATTATTAATTAAGTATTTCAAATGTTGAAACTTATTAAGTATGATTTTTACCCATACTTACACAATACCTATTAAAGACTAGCCAATAGACTTGTATCTAAATAAAATTGGATGCTTATAGTCTTATAAGTAGACATCATACTTATTAACACTAAATGTTAGGTAGATAGCATATGGGTATACGTTATAGGTATTTAACAAGAATTTTACTTAGGTACTTATATATTTATATGTTAATGTATTGTATAAATGCCTGATCTTGTAGGTACCTACTGCCTACTACCTACTATTGTCTAAGTAGCGATAATGTCTTATCAAAAGAAGTCAAACCTAAGTATGCGTTCTAAGAGAAGAAGAGTCAATGAAGAACTCAAAAACACAACTTTATCTATATCAGCTCCTACAATTGACAAAAATGTATCTTTGACAGCTCATTCAACAAGAATTAACATTATTCCAGAAGTAAATTTGGATACTAATGTTAAGTCTGTGGATAATGTTTGTGTTGCGTCTTCACAGAGAAGTATTAATAAATCCCCTAATAAATCCGTTGATCACAATTTAGTGACCGAATCGGGTGACGCACTATCAGATGTTAGTGTTATTGAGTCTTCATCAGATGAAGATAATTGTTCTACTTCAAATAAATATGGTAAAACATCATTTTTTATGTCATTAGTTGCTGAATGGGCCGTTAACTTTAAAATATCTCAAAATGCTCTTAATGGCTTATTAGGTATTTTAAGGCAACACACTTGTTTTGAATATTTGCCTAAAGATTCAAGAACAACCTTACAGACTAAACCAATCAACATCTTAAATATTCACTCGGTAGAACCTGGAAACTATTATCATTTTGGCTTAGCTAATGCTATCAAAGAAAATATTCCATTAAATTTAAAAAATAATGCTTCAGTGATCCATATTGTAGCAGGAATAGATGGTTTGCCTTTATTTAAATCAACTGCTGAAGAATTTTGGCCAATACTTGCTTATATACAGCCAAATAGAAGTAACGTGTTTCCAGTTGGGATGTATTGTGGAAATAGAAAACCCTTGGACAGCAATAAATTCCTGAAGTATTTTGTAGAAGAAATAAATTTTCTAGACAACAATGGTATTGATATAAATTATAAATGGAAAAAACTTTAAAGTTATGTTGGATGTGTTATGCTATGACGCTCCGGCTAAATCATTCATATTAAATATTAAAGGACATGCTGGATTCTCTTCTTGTTCAAGATGTGAGCATGAAGGAGAACACTTATTGAATAGAATGTGTTTTCCATATACAACACCAGATAATCGACCATCCAAGAGAACTCATCAGAATTATATTTCTCAGTTTGATGAGGAATATCATACTGGAAATACTTCTATATTAACTACAGTACCCTATTTTAACACTGTTACAGATTTTTCATTGGATTATCAACATTTAGTCTGCCTTGGTGTGGTTAGAAAAATTATGTATTTATGGATTAAAGGCCCAGTGCCTATACGTTATCCATCTTGGAAAATAGAAGAAATATCTACAATATTGATAGGTTTAAGAGTCAGTATACCTTGCGAAATCAATAGAAAACCAAGAAGTTTGACTCATATAAAAAACTGGAAAGCTACTGAATTTCGTACGTTTCTATTGTATTTGGGTTCTTCTGCTATCAAGTCTGTTGTACTAAAGGAACACTGGAAACACTTTTTTGATTTAAGTTTAGCAATGACAATATTATTGAGTCCTGACTTTGCACAATATATTAATATTGCTAAGAAACTGTTGGATAATTTTGTTAAAACCTTTGAAATTTTGTATGGTCGGCACCTTATATCACACAACGTCCATGGATTAACGCATATAATATGTGATGATTATATTAAATTCGGTCCATTGGACAATTGTTCTACATTTCCATTCGAGAATTACATGAGTACTCTAAAGAACATGATATGGAAGCCAGACAAGCCACTTATACAAGTTGTTAAAAGAAGTAACGAAATAAGTTTATTGAAACTAGATTCTCTAAAAGAAATACCAGTGTTCAATTTTTCTGGATTTCATAAACGTGGACCATTGATACAAAATATACAAGGATCCAAGTATACTACCTTAAAAATGAAAACATTTACTATTAAATCAAATACAGAAGCTGATAGTTGTTTTTTAACATGTAACGGTGACATAATTAAAGTCTTCAATATAGTTAAAGATAAAAATGATGCAATATTTTTAATTTGTAAACAATTTCAAAACAAAGACATTTTATTTGATAAACCGATTAAATCTTCAGAATTAGATATTTATAATATTAATACATTAAGTCATGAGCTCCACTGCTATCCTATAAATGAGATTAAAAAAAAAATGATTTTAATTCATTCTGACAGTAATGTGTTAATAGCTTTACCATTAATTCATAGTACTTGTAATACATAGTTAAAAGTTATTAATATTTTATATTTAATGTTAGTTTTTAGTAATCAAGTATGAAGATTGTTATTTGTTAATTATATTTATCATTAGTTGGTTTTAATGTTAATTTAAGTTATAGTACATATTATATTCATTTATTAATTCCTATTTAAACAATATATTATTTAATTAATTTAAAATAATTTAAAGTCTGACAGTTTTATTATTTTAATATTTACTATATTCCAGTAAAATATGTGGTCAGTTGTAAATTTTACTGATGACAATGGAGTTGCAGTTGTGCCATCATTTTGGGTCAAAGGAAATAAATCTGCTTGGCCAAAAAAAAACGCAAATCACTTTATTAAACAAAGATTAGTACCAAATAAATATGATTTCGAGTATTTATCAATTAAAAAAAAAATGTGCAAGGACTTAGGTAATATTATAATATACAATAATACTAAAGAATACATATGATTGTTATTGTCTATTATATTAATAAAATATTTTTATATTTTTCAGATGATTATTTTCAGGCTAAGGTCCGAGCAAAAAAGTCTGAAAATACTTCGAATGTTTCATCTTCATCATATGAAACAGATGATGAAATCAGAACTAGGCAAAAGAAGGCAACAAAAAAAGAATATAATAAAATAGTGAAAATTCAAAAAAACAAAGCAATTAAAAAACCAGCATGGAGTCCAGATTCCATTAAAAGTCTAGGTAATTGTGAAAAATAAAAATATTATATAAGCCTACCCATTAGAATAGTAGGTACTTATTAAAATTACTGTTTGATTCTTAGGGTCATGTAAGGAAATTGAAGAGAATACTAATTGTGACAATGCGTTCAATAATCCAGATAACATACATATCGGTATGAATATTATAATCAGTAAACTGCATGTATTATTTAATTTGTATATAAGCCCACGTGCAGGATATAGTTTAGATTTTTTTAATTAGTAAAAAATCATAATATATACCACATACTTAGTTAAATTTTAAACATCTTAATATTATTTTTACAAAATCAATATTCTATTACTTTGTTTTTTTTATTTTTAATCAGTATACTATTAATTTTTAATTATTGTTCTTTATAGATACTCCACCTTCTAGGAATAAAATTATTATTGATAAAGTATTATCGAGCAACCAATCAGTTAAAAGACAATTAGATTTTTTTGATGAGCTATCTTTGAGCCCAGAGTTAATACCAACTGCCGAAGTACTTAGTACATACTATAGTATGAGTATAATAATACTATTATAAATATGATTTTTAAAAATTAAAAAACTTCTAATAATTATGTCAATTATCCTTTTTTCAGATGCACAAGATGATGCTTAAGAAATAATTTATACATCCTCGTCACCCTTTAAAGTTTCCAGGACTAGTGCTATAATTGGTAACTCAGCATTAGGTATGTATAGTATGAAATTTACAGTTTAGTAATTTAACAACCATTTGGTGGTGTAATTTGGGGGCAGAGTGGTGGCAAGGTGGGCATTTATAACCCATCAAGTTAGTGAAAATAGCTCAAGAATCTAAACAATTTCTCATAAAACAGACAAAACTTGAACCAGTAAGCAAGCAATAAAAATAAAATAATATTAATAGTATTAATTGTATTGTATGTATAATTGTTTTATAAAATATCTGCTACTTTATATTTGCAAATGATTTTGTTAACTAGTTATTAAAATGGGATGCAACAATTATAGTATAAATTATTTAAATTATAAAATATGTGAGGTAGGAATGGTAATTTGATAAAAATGAAATTAGATATGCGATTAATACCAGCTGCCGAAGTACTTAGTTTGTATATAATAATATTATTATTATGATGATTTTTGAAAATTAAAAAACTTCTAATAATTAAATCAATTATCCTTTTTTTCAGATGCACAAGAAGTTATTGATACATCCTCGTCGCCCTTTAAAGATTCCAGGACCAGTGCTACAATTGATAACTCTGCATTAGGTATGTATAGTATGAAATTTACAGTTTAGTAATTTAACAACCATTCAGTGGCGTCATTTGGTGGTAAGGTGGGCATTTGCTCCCATCTAATTTTCAAAGCAGCCTGATGGACCATTCCCAGTTCCTTCCGTTTAATGATTATTATGTTTTATCACAAACAGACATACTAAAAAAGATAAATAGAACCACATTAAACACATGGTATGAAATAAAGACTATAAGCGAAAGATTAGAAAATATTGAAAAATGTATGACAAATAAAACAAATATATTTGAACTTCATGAAACAACATTGCAAGGAATTGATCATGTACTGCAACACATACTTTCTAATTTACCATTAAAAACAGAAGAAGATCTTTCAATATTTGAAGAAAAATTAACTGATATCCAGATAAAAAAAAAATGGTAAGAGTTATTTATTATAATAATAATGAGTAATAACTAACATGTAGGTAGAGCTTGTATTTAAAGAGGTCTCTAAATCTTTTTACCCAAGTAACTTACTGGGTTTTTTGTATGGGCTATCTTTATAATTTTTTGGGGAGTTATTAAATTTGTTCAATCAAGATGTACCTACTTATAAATAATTAAATTGTGTCCAGATAAAAAAATAACATACAAAAAAATTAATTTATGATAACAGGTCGAAGAATTATCACGGTTAGCTCGCAACAATATAGGTGGCACAGTTCGAACAATTCTAAGATTTTTTTTTACTGATGAATTACTAAAGGAATTTAGTTACAAAGGACAAAAAAAGAAAAAGGTTTTCTCAGTCTTGGCCACATGTTCCTTAATATTCGGTAAGAAAGATGATAACATAATATTCTTTTATATTCTATTTCTTCTGAAAGTTTATTTTTCAATTTTATCCTATAATAGTATAATACCAATATACCTACGTATAAATTAACCAAATATATAATAATTATAATTTGGATCATTACAAGAATTATGCCAGGCTCGCGCATGGGACTTACCGAAGTACGAGTATAGTCAAGGCATCAAAGGTTTATCAAAAAATCAGAAAAAGTTTTATACAGTAAAATGTTCTGCGGCCTGCGGGGCCATTTGTATCAGAAGGTGTTGGTAAAAATAAAAAGATGGCGAAACGGGATCAATTGATTGCAAAATTACAGTAACGACTAACGGTACAATAATGGTTAGATTAAAGAATATTTGATGTATTTTAATACAGATTTGTAACTGCACAATAGTTAATAAAAGACATGATGAGCAATCGACACCAACTTAATTTTTCAAGGTAGTGTAATTAAGAAATATTTTGATTGTAACTATAAAATATAAAAAATGTCATTTGATGCTTGAAAATGCTTGTTTTTTCGCCATCTTTTTATTTTTACCAACACCTTCTGATACAAATGGCCCCGCAGAACATTTTACTGTATAAAACTTTTTCTGATTTTTTGATAAACCTTTGATGCCTTGACTATACTCGTACTATACTCGTTCTCTAACGCCGCCGTCTCGATAACGCGTTTTTCTTAGGTTAGGTTCGATTATTACGCGGGTTTTCGACGATTTTATTATTTTTCGATTTTTTTTTTAGTCCTTTAAATTGACTATGGTGTAATGTGTAATACGTTTTAATGTATACTGTAACAATTTCTCTGAATAAATTATATATATTATTATTTCCTATATTAAATATTGTTATATATTGTATTGTACAATTGATACCTATTTGATTTGTTTTAATGTTTTGCCTAATATATTGGACTATTATAATAGATACCTACAACACACTGACACTGTACATATGGATAAGAAATAAGAGTTTATACAGTGTATAGTTATGATTATGATTATAAGTGTGACATTTCAATACATACAATGTGTTGTATTATATGTATGAATATTTTATAAGAGATGTTAGTACGTAAGAAATAAGTTAAGCAATAGTTAATTATTCACAGAAATAGGTTAAAATAACAATTGTGCAATTCGGTGCCAGTAAACTTTATATTACAGTTAGCATAGTAAGCAAGATATAATAATAAGGAATGTAAATTAATTTGTTTAATAATTTACTAATCGGGTTAAAATAACAATTACACAATAATCATAGTATCTATAATTGTAAATTTAACGTAGTAATAGAAAAATGTAGAACAATCGATAAGTAATTCGATTGTAAGTGTAATATATAAGTGAGATGGCTAAGACAGCAAGGGGGTCAGTGGTGGTGATCGTGTGACTCGATCACCACCGGACATCGTGTTCAAACTTCAAATAAAGTATTTTGCGTTATTTTGTGTTTAACTTTATTTTGGTATACGTCCGAGTAATCGGCGTATACGACAAATGGTATGAGGTATACCAATATATATATATACTTCCTTATATTACTGTGTGTGTATACTTAAGCAGAATTGTTATGACTGAATATAATATGTTGGATGGACATAGGACATGTTATTATAGTAACTTAATATGGTAAATATGAATTTATTAAATGTATTTTGTTATTTATTCTTATTAATATTAAATTTATTTACAAAAATTCTTCTATTTTCATCATTTTTATGTGAAAATGAAATTAAAAAAAAAAAAAAAATTAAATGTATTATACGCAATAGCTCATGTAAATTAACCAATACCTATTACCTATTATACTGCTTAATTTCTTTTTTTACATTGTATTGCATTATATATTTTAAAATTAATTAATATAATATAATATACTTAAGATTACAATAAGCTGAATAAGTATACATACATGTATTAAATATTTATGCTACTACCAAAAAAAAAAAAAAAATACCTATAACAATACCAACTGCACCAACACTCAACATAATTATAATGGTACTTAAAACACTCATGTTAACATATCATTATTATTATTATGTTAACCTATGAGCTGCACAAATACCTGTAATTGTAATGTAAGTAATTTGATCAAATTTATACTTTCCTTTACAAACATGATACATTGAAGTTGCACTACTACAACTGATACTATTATTTGATTATTAGATACTCATATTATATTAATATAAATATAGACACCAGGAAAACTCTTAAAGAAAAACACATACAAATATATTGATTATATTTTATTTATTCTGTAAAAATAAACATTACAAATTTAAAATTTAGAAAAATAATAATAAAAATGCTAACAAAAAAAAACTTATTGCTTACCGCTTGGACATTCTTCTCTGTCCTGTATTTAAATCATATTTTTAACAATCAATATTAATTAATAATATTGGGGGACGAGGTGGCCGTGCGGTCTAAGGCGTCGATGCGGCGCAGCCGGTTGCTGGTTCGATTCGCGGTCACCGGGTGGCATTTTTCTTCGGGCAAGACCCGGTGTCCGGAGAATAAGTGCCGCCATCCCCCGCGCAATAATAATAATATATATAATTACAAAATATACGTACAATCACGGGCCAGATGGGCCTTTTGTGCTTCAGTGTTTATAGCATCCTGAAAAATAAAAGTGTATAGGTAATATTGTATACATTCATTATTTTTGATATTCATACTTTTTTGGCATTTTTGGTCGGTGTTGACCATCACCGTACAGTTTCTGAAACTGAACATAATCTATAACATTTAATATTAAATTATTAATTAAGTAAAAAGTAAAATGACATATTACAGTTAACCTAAAAACAAACAAAAAATACACGCGAAAAGGTTAAAATAACTAATACGTGTACTCACTTCGAATGAACAATTCAAATTGAATAGCGTCCGTAAGACGTTCGTTGTTCCATTGCATATTACGCATTTATGGTTGGAATTAGTACTATAAATAACCGCAAGTCTGGTCCATCGGTCTACCCATTAGTGACGATTGACAATTAATATTTAATAATATCCTTTGTAATATTAATTAAATTATATTATGTGCTGTATTTAATATTTGTTAATACTGGTGCCATGTTGTGGCGGAGTAGAGAGCGAAAAGCGTTGAGGACCTGGGTCCGGTGCGCCTGCATCAGGCAATTTTTCTTTGACGTTCATGCAACACGTTTGTCTTTACGTAAACAAAAATTTGCACTTTTTTCTGTACTTTTTTACACATTTTATTACTTTTCTACAATTTTTTTGATATTTTTAAGTTCTTTTCCGGGATCGTCGGTCGATGTGGTCAACAACATTCTCATTACGTTCGTATCTCGCACTTTTTCAACGTGAATATTTGTCGTATTTACACATTTAATTTGTATTTATATTGTTTGTCAATGTCCTTAAGAAACATAACAAGTAATGATTGACATTGTTTCATTGAACAAAAATTTTAATTGTTATAATACAACATAAGCATTGTAGTTACTGATTTGTAACCAAACCAGACACTGTTGACCATAACAATTGTTATAACACACACCATGTACAGCGTTTTATGCATGTAATATTTTCATTAATTACTTACATTATAATAATAATTATAATACACATTGTTCTGTATGTTTTTTTTTTATGTCTCATGTTCAAAATATATATCAAATATATCATAAAAATATACAATATTCTTAATTATTTACCATTACAAACAATTAAAAAGAATAAACTCCAATACTTAAACGTATTATTGCCAAGTTTAATTTTACGTATACAATAATATACATATATTTATTGTTTGTTAATATTACACTTTACTATAGTGTTCTTTAAAATACTTTATATTCCTTTAATTTGATTTTCAAATACATGTGTACATTGTACAATATATGATGTGGTCGATTAAATTATAATATAATATGTATGTGTTTAAGAACTAACATCACACTTTCACAGGAATAGATTTACACTGGTTGAGGACAGATAGCTAGACACTCAATTGCAATTTTTCGAATTCATTTGTTTTTTGTTTTACAAACACAAAAGAACCGGGCAAGCGACCGAACACCGTATTACACTGGTTGAAGAGTAATAGACAATCAATTACCATTTTTCGTATTTTTATATTATGTATATTATGTAATATAATATATATTATTACATAATTACACATTCCAAAAACAGCCGGGCAATTATGTCGAGATAAACTTTTACACCGAGAGCGATAACAATGATAATACTATCAGTTAGGTATATTAACTATAGGTAATAACTTATAAACACAACGATCGACTTAAGTACTTTTTAGTACATGATCTCTTTTCTAGACACCTGATTACCATTTCCGACCGAATTCCCCGTAAAACTATTTTCACTCGACCCCATCTAAGGTTAGGTTAGGACCCCCCTCGGCGCCTTCCATAACCCCTGGATAGGTTAGGTTAACTAAAATTGTGACTACTAGACTTTTTACGATATTTTCTTTACAATCCCATCTCCGATCTAGGGTACTCACTTAGACCGAATTTCACAGCAGAGTGAGGCACACTTACACCGAGGCACACCGGCCGCTATTATTATAAGTATATATACATATTATTAAGTGTATTACTATAACGCGTTAAGGGAGTAAATTTTGAATTGTTATGTTTTCAATTTTTATGACATCTGATATGTTTTATAGTTTCTTATATATCAAAAACAACATCTGAACTTTGACATTAGGAAGTATGACAATTATGGATCTAACTTTCGGACATCAATTTACATCATATTATGATTGATAGCTAGACATTCAATTACCATTTTCACTAAATAAATTTTATAATATAAAAAAAAGAACCAGGCATGCGACGGGACACGGTATGAGATTGTTCATATTATACTATATTGGTATCATAACCTACTATTCACACATTGTCCACGATCCGACGCAATTGGATTGCCTACGTGGTGGGTGAGTTTAATTGCGTTTAATTCGATTTTTCCCAATGATAACTGACAACTCGATTTGAATGCTCAAAATATGTTATTCGACTTTATACTAATTATCCTACAATACAACATTAGACTTTCGACGTCGGAGGCGCAGGTGGATTGTATTGTCAGATATAGATTTTGGATACAGATTTAGTTACGTGATGTGATGATTGATAGCTAGACACTCGACTACCATTTTCGCTAAATACATTTTTTTATATACAAAAAGACAGGGCATGCAATGGGAAACGGTATTACACCAGTTAAGGACTGATAGCTAGACACTTAATTAAAATTTTTCGTATTTATTTACTCGACTTCAGTACTTTTCTTACTTTTTTAGTGTATGATTTCTTTTCTAGACACCCGATTACAATTTCCGATCGAATTCCTGATAACACGATTTTTACACGACCCCCTCAAAGGCGCCAAAGGCGGCTTCCACCAGCCCAGAAATCGAGGCACACCGACCCCCTCGAAGGTTAGGTTAACTAAAATTGTGACTACTAGACTTTTTACGATATTTTCTTTACAGTCCCGTCTCCGACCTAGGGTACTCACTTAGAGCGAATATCACTTAGACCGAATTTCACAGCAGAGCGAGGCACATCTAGTAATATAATAAAATAATAATAAGTATATAATAAAAAAATATCACCTACTAGTAAATAGGAGTATTGTTACTTATTTTATAATGATATAAGTCCTCAACATAAATTATTGTTTCTTGAAAAACATAATAATAACATGAACATAAACATAATAAATAATATTATTAGTACATAAATGGTGTACACATATAAATAGGCTATAAAAAACATTTTTTTTTCAAACATTGGTTATTAATATATTTGAAAATTTACTTTTTTTTTTTTATTAAATAGTTTATATCTTTCATAAGCGTTTATTTTTATTTGATCACTTTCGTTTTTATTTAAATTTGATTTACCTGATAAAAGCCTATTTATTTGTGTACACCAGTTATGTACCATTAATTTAACTGTAAAATTAATAAATTTTTCTGGAAACAATAATTTATGTTCAGGACATGTTATGTATTTTAAATCAACTTTTTCTTCAATTATATTAATTAAATCTACTTTTAATTGTTTATGATGACATATGGAAGGTAAGTTATGTGAAATAATATTAATTACATTTTGAACTAAAGAACAAAATCTAGAATTTGGATATTTCAGTAAATGTTTACCATTAAGCTGATAATCCCTAGCTTGAATTAGTTGATGATCATTGTTAAGATTGGAACAAATTTCTTTTAAACATACTTTGCAGTTTTTAAAGAAGACAGTATTAAGTTTTTTTACAATGAATCCTGCAATATAATTTTTTGTTTGTGATTCTAATAAAATTATGTCGGAATTACTGTTGGACGATTCTTTAAGTAAGCCATCAGCAACACGTTGTTTATCCGATTCAGGTTCAACAGTATCCAGCTGTTCATTGAATGTGGCAAACAACGTTTGATATGAAATCAAACAGGCTTCAGAAAAATCATCTTCACAGTTGCTGCCAGGAGAATGTGTCGACATCATATTATTCAACAGCAAAGTTTTATAAGCTGCTGAAAACATTTCACAGGTAGGGTTATTATTGCGATACCCTAGAGCTCTTAATGCACCAAAAAAGTTCTCCAATGAATCTTGATTGAAATGTCTCAAAAGCAAAACCTTTATCCCTTTTTCATTCATTGATTTAAATATGTTTTGGAAACCTAAAAAAAGGGGGGTTAGTTGTTGATGATGCTTTGAAATAATATTTTAAATGTTTACTTTTGATTGTTTTAATCCAATTTCTCAAAGTTGGTGGCTGTGGAGTGGATGGATTTCCAGTAGTAGGATTGATAAAACGCATTGTACTTAAAACTTTTAGAGAATCTATCCACAATTGATGATGAGGAGAATTCTTTTTAACTCCTGCTCTGTATATTTTGCCATCAACCACTTTGTCAAAACTACTATTGACAGAGTCAAACAGTTTGTCAAAAAAAAGACAAAATTTAGCTGTATCGCTTGCTGTTTCCCCAAGAAGATTATTGGCTAAAAATATTAAAAATAATTATAAAATAAAATAAATATTTATTAATTAAAAATAAATAATTTTGTTTACTTACATGCTAGAAATGCCATAATAGATGAAACTCTTTGACTGAATACTTGAGCAGCGTTTCTTACACGCATTTTTCTTATTTCATTTGGCATAACATGTTCTTTAGTTAGTCTAGGAAGCATTTTCACATCTTGTACACCACTGTCCAAATCATATAATTTTATGATGTCGCACCAACTAGCTATTTTTTCCCCATCCATATGAAACGAAACATTTTTGGTCAATAAGTTATTCCTAATACCTTTTAGGAGATGAGGTGGGTCGAATAAATGAAAAATTTTAATATAATCAGTACTGTTGCCAAATTTGTACTCCACTTCATAGAAATCGCCATTAAATTCTTTGTTATGTTTCCAGTAATATGCCTTTGTATCATTCATTAGGATGTTAATAGCCGCAGAATTAGTTGCACCTTGATCACATATAGTTGATATAACCTTTAGACCAGTTGAATGTACAGCTTTAATTACTTCACGTATTTGATGAGCCTAATCATTTTTATTTGTCGTGCTTTTGCAAAAAGTATAACAGATAGGCTGTTTAAAATTTTTTACAATACCTCTAACCATGAATACTAGACTGTGATCAGCAAATTGTTGAGTACGACCTGAGTTATTTTCTTCAAAACCATAAATTATCCCCTCGTTACTGTTGTAATGCAAACTGGCACTAAGACTTACTTCATCAAATAAAATACTACAAAACCTGTGTTGAGGTTTCAAACTTTTGACATTTTCTTTTAGTACTTTAATTAATGTTGGGTCTATACCAGTGTTGATGGGCACTGATGTCAACATATTTGTCAATGTTTTTCTACATGGAAGTACAAACATCTTCGCCAACAGCCTATATGATTTAGGACTTTGTTTGTACAACGATAAAGACATCAACTTTTCATTAAGGGTGAAACGTCGTCCTTTAGGTTTCATTTTAGATTCACGAAGTTGTAGCCTGGTAAAAATTTTTGCTGCAGTAGTCATTTGTTGGGATGTTTGGCAATTCATGTGATTGCTAGCAGCTTCAAGTCTTTGCTTGAAAGTACTACACTTTTTATGCTCTCGTTGTAATTGCTTCTGTAGTCGTTTAGCATTGGCATATAGCGATTTACACTTTGGTGTTAGCTTATTGGCTCGAGTTACTCCAATTTTATGTAATATACCTAAATTATAAATACATTGTCAAATTGTTATCATATAATTTATAAATTAAAATTATGTAAATTAAATAAACCCTAGAATGCTAGCTGTTGGAAGTAAAAAATGAGAAACACTATTTGGCACTACTGGTAGGTACCTGGTACATATAATATTTGTAACTATATACTATAATGATTGATATTAAAGTTAAAAAAGCAAATGGTTAGCAATTAAGCCATACAAATATGGTTAGCATTTTAGGTAGGGTAAAACTAAACAATTAAGCAAAGTTAAGTGCAAAAAATATAAATATAATATTAACCAGAGTTTGGTGCTTTTCTGTTACTGCTTGCAATATTGGCATCAATGGAAGGTCTATTTTCATGCATATCAGCTACATAACATTAAAATAAAAAAAGCAAGCATAATTTTTAAGCAAATAAATCATAGATAAAAGCATTTAGAAAAAAAAACTTACAGATTAACTCAGAAGAATTACATTCACTGTTGGCACAATATAGACTGGAAGTATGATCTAACAGAAAGAAAAAACATATAAATATACATAAACTGTTCTGTATTATAGCCTATTATTATTATTTATTTATTTAATAATAATAAAAGGTAAAACACAATTTATATAAAGGCATGTTTAGAATGTAACTTACTCAAATGTTGTATTTCCGAATCATTCAATATACCTATACCAGATATATTCAAGTCATCATTGAATACTGAAACAGCATTTCCAATATTTGGTGAAACATTACTAGCGGCTAAAAAATTGGAATAATGACTATTTGTAAATCATAATTTTTATTAAGGCTGACAAGTTAACTATTTTTGTTTATAACTCGTTAAGTGAAGTAAATTTTGAAAAATGTAAGTTAAGTTTAAGGTTGAAAGTTAAATTTCATTTTTAGTTAACTTGTAAAAGTTAAATGTTAATTGGAAAAAATAATTAACTTATATAACTTAGTTAAATGTAAGTGTTTTGTTAATGCCAAACTTTGGTTTTTATAGCATAATTAATTTAAGAAACTTACATGCTGACTCAAGTTGATTTAGATCTTGAGTTAGGACAGACTGTTCAACATTCACAATTGGTGAAATGACATTATTTACATTAGCTATTAACAAACGATATATATATATATATATCAGTAAGTATAAGTGTTACATTAGTATAGAACAAATTTATAACAAACTTGGGACTGGTTTGAACATCATTAAGTGTGGCAATACATTGTGCTTTAATGTCTTTGTACCAGGACTAAAGTCATTAATACTAAAGTGCAATGAACATATTCTAAATTTTTCATAAATTACACGATGTTGTATATTTTCAAACCGTTCTGATCCTAACGTTGTTAACCATTTTTGGAACATTTCAAAAAATGTTCTAGGATTTGGGAATCGGTGAGAACTCACACCTAAATAAAATACCAAATTAACATAAAATGCCAGGTTAAATTACCTATTATAAACTAGCTATTAAAAGTTACATTAGGTATATAAAGAATGAATTACCTTTTGACGTACAACCAATTACACAACATTTATATGCTGCACGGCCCATTTCCAGTTTTCAATAAGTTGAAATGAAAAAAAAAATTTAACACGATTAAAACGGATGAAAAAACTGTACGACAAAGAAAAAAATAAGAAAGAACACGATGGCGAAAAAATCGGTAAGAACACGATGGCGAAAAAACCGGAAAGAATGCAATGGCGAAAATCAAAAAGACAAAAGCCGAAAAGTAAAAATAAAACATAGAATATGAATTGCGCGCTGGTGGCGATTCTAACGGATGGTGAATGAACTAATTTTAAAGTCTGTAATCAGCCTATAGAGTTAATATATGAATATTAACATAATAATATAATATAATATATTATGAATATTCAAAATTTGAATTAGGTGTTTAAAAATATTATAATGAAAAAAAGCAAGAGTGCACTACAATTTATAAGCCTACGCTTTCAACTACTACAATGGTGAAATACTCATGACTATAGTCATAATGTTATTACTTATTAACCAATACCTATTATATTTCATTTAGTAATGAAAAAAGCATGGAAAGCATGGAAATACTAAAACCACAATAATCAATGGTAGACCGTCGTCTCTTTCTAGGGCCGGTGCAAGCAAATTTTTATATGTAGGCAAAGATGAAAATTGCCGCCTCTTGTTTTATGATTTTTTCTTAAATGCCGCCTCTATATATAAATATAAATTTTGCCGCCATAGGCTTGGGCCTACGTCGCCTACTCCTATAACCAGCCCTGTCTCTTTCTAAACACGTCTGAAGCCGTGAAACATCAATGCTGTATAATGTATTGCTGTTACTAGTGTCCTTATAGTGTCTATAGTTCGTACATGGCACACAATTATGATAATTATTATTAAACAAAAATATTATTTAAATTATATTATATTATTATAGGGAAGTAGCCATTTTAATATTTAATATAATATGTTGTAAAAATTATTTGAACAGTACATTGTTTAATAACACTTGAATACTCATTTTCGGACATTATACATACATATACGATTTTATATTAATTTATGTAATTTTTGTTTTTGATAACATAATAATCATATGTTCAAAATATTATTTTATTATTTCGATTATAATGTCATAACCATATTATATTCAAAATATCATCAAAATAATGCATTATTAACATTATAATAATAATATTTTCAAAATAATATAATATTATTACGTTAATGACATTCTACAAATATTATACAAATAATATTATTGGTAAAATAATTATTTTACATTATATTAATGTTATACAAATGATATTATTTTGCAAAATAATTATTTTACATTATATTAATATATTTTTTTAAATAATATTTTTCTGATGAAAATATGATTTTAATAAAACATTATCATTACGAAAATGCTATCTGGGTTGGAACGTTGTGCTCCAGCATAATTTTGTGTTTCGGTCAAGCCGCATTCATATTATGACACGTTTTCTCGTTAGATTCTGAACGAAGTGATGAATGTATTGATTTTACAATGATGTGTGTTTTTTTTTTTTTTTTTTTTTTTTGTGTCTGTGTACAGCATAACTAGTCGAAATAATGCTCCAATTTCAATCTATGGGGGTGGTTTCCGATGTAAAAGTGAATATCCTTGGTGCATTATAGAGGTAAAAAGTTAACATTTTCCAACAGTTTTCAAAAAAATCGAGAAAAACAAAAAAAAAATGACGGAAAACGGCAATTTTTACGCAAAACCAGTTTTCGACCAAATCGATTTTTTTTTATGGTTGTAATTCAAAAACTAATCACTGAAAATACTTGAAATTTTCACCAAATGTTAATGTCAGTGGTATCTGTATATAGTTAAATTTTCAAAAAATTTTAACTTTTTTTGAGTTATTTATAGACTACTGAAATTTTCGATTTTTTTTGAGAAATTTTTTTTAAAGTGTCGATAAAAAATTTTGGATGACCAAAAAGTTTTGAAAATTTAATACAAGGTTCCTTATGAGTTGTTTTTATTGTAGCTAAAAAAAATTAAAAATCGTTAGTCACAATTTTTTTTTATAAGAGTTTATACTTCAAATTTTTACGAAATCTGTCGAAAACGCGAAAATTTGCAAGTAATTTTGAAGTTGAAAAATCATAAAATTTTTTTCTTTTATAACTAAGTCTTGAAAATTTGGTACAAGGTTCTCCATATATTTTTCTTCAAATATCTGTAAAAAAAACTCTACCGGATTCAGACAAAAAATTTTTATGAGTGTTTGAAATTTAAATTTTTACAAAACCGCGCTAAATAACGGTATAGCCTCAAACGATTTTTGATATTTGTTATAATTCAAAAAGTATAAGTCGTAGATACTTGAAAATTTTACCAGTTATTTAGATTGGCATTTTATTTACTTGATTTAATTTTCAAAATACTTTGAGTTTTTTTGAGCTATTTATAGACAACTGAAATTTTCAATTTTTCTGAAAATTGTTTTTTTATGTGTCGATAAAATCTTTTTGGCCCTATCAAAATACTTGAAAATTTTATACAAAGTTCCTCATATGTTATTCTTATAGTGATTAAAAAATTATAAGAATACATTGGCACAATTTTTTTTTATTAGCATTTGAAGTTCAAATTTTGACGAAAATTCGTCAAAACCATGAATATTTGCAAATTATTTGAAGTTGAAAAATCATAAAATTTTTTGTGTTTATAACTAAGGATTAATAATACAACACTAAGTTTTCCATAAGTTTACCTTCAAGTATCTATAGAGAAAACTCGAAGCATCATTATAGGAAAAATTTTAAGTGCGTTTGAATTTTAAATTTTAACGAAATCGCGTAACGATAACGATTTATCCTCAAACGATTTTAAATATTTGTTATATTATTCAAAAAGTATAAGTCGTAGATACTTGAAAATTTTACCAGTTATTAAGATTAGCGTTTTATTTACGTGATTTAATTTTCAAAATATTTTGACTTTTTTTGAGCTATTTATAGACAACTGAAATTTTCAATTTTTCTGAAAATTGTTTTTTTATGTGTCGATAAAATCTTTTTGGCCCTATCAAAATACTTGAAAATTTAATGCAAAGTTCCTCATAAGTTATTATTATAGTGATTAAAAAATTATAAGAATACATAGGCACAATTTTTTTTTATTAGCATTTGAAGTTCAAATATTGACAAAAATTCGTCAAAACCATGAATACTTGGAAATTATTTTGTAGATATATTTCATAAAAATTTTTGTATAAGTAGCTTAGAGTTGAAAATTTAATACAAGGTTTTTCATAAGTTTAACTTACAATTATTATAAAAGAACTTAAATTTTGTTGTATTCAGGCCATTAAAACATAAGCCACCTTTTTCACCAACCACTAGAAATTATATCCTAGGCTGACAAATCATCTTCGTTCAGAATCGTTTTTCGTATACAATGATAACTATCATTGGATTCAAATTTAACACTCCTATAATATATAATAATGATCTATACGGCACCTAATGTACAGCAGAGCGGTACTCACTTGCCCGCTTTTTTTTTTTTTTTTTTTTTGAAGGATAGATAAAAAAATGTTGGTTGCTAAAAATACTTAAAAATTTAATACAAAATTTCTTATAACTCGTTCTTATTGTAGTTAAAAACAAAATAAAAAATCGTTAGCCATCATATTTTATTTATAAGCGTTTAAAGTTCAAATTTTTACGAGATATGTTAAAATTGTGAAAATTTACAAGTAATTTTATAATTGAAACTTCATAACATTTTTTGTATTTATATCTAAGGTTTGGCAATTCAACATTAAGTTTTCCATAAAATTTTCTTCAAATAGCTATAGAGAAAACTCAAATCGCCATAATAGGAAAATTGTTATGAGCATTTGAATTTTAAATTTTTATGTAATCGCCTAACGATAACTACTTATGCTCAACTAATGACATAAGTGCATTGATTGATAGATCTAAGAATTTACATATTTTTCCATCTAAAGAGCAGTATTTAATGATTTTACGAAGTGTCTCATTATATTTTTTATTTATTTTATTATATTCTTATTATTATAAGTGTACATTATATTTTTCATTCATTTCATTATATTCTTATTATCATAAGTTTACATTATATTTGTATAAATACCAACGTGGTTTCGATTGAAATATGCCCACTTTTCTACACAAGCAAGTCTGATTGTTCATCTATGTTTACTTGTAACTCAATTATTAATTATAAATATTTGATTTATCTTCCTGTGCACTAAACACAATGTTTTAATTGTGATTATTTTTTGAAAATTGGTCTTCGAGTTAGGTTAACTTAGAGTGACTAGTTTTAGAAAAATAACGGAACAATAATTTTTGGTTTAAATACGCTAAAAAAACATACACATTTTAAAAATTTTAATGACATTTTTTATATTTTATAGTTACAATCAAAATATTTCTTAATTACACTACCTTGAAAAATTAAGTTGGTGTCGATTGCTCATCATGTCTTTTATTAACTATTGTGCAGTTACAAATCTATATTATAATACATCAAACATTCTTTAATCCAACCATTATTGTGCCGTAAGTCGTTACTGTACTTTTGCGATCAACTGATCCCGTTTAATAGTTTTGGTTTACGTGTTAACTAATTTTTCAGAATTATAATTGATTTAATGGTAGAACTAGATGGCGATTTCTTGTCATCTATCTATATCACATTAGTGACAGAAAAATGTTGCAATTGCAAACTAACATTTCACTAATGTGTACGGACAGACGACAAAAAATCACCTTCTCGTTCCTACCATCAAATCAATTATAATTTTGAAAAATTAGTCAACTAAAACTATTAAACGGGATCAATTGATTGCAAAATTACAGTAACGACTAACGGAACAATAATGGTTAGATTAAAGAATATTTGATGTATTTTAATACAGATTTGTAACTGCACAATAGTTAATAAAAGACATGATGAGCAATCGACATCAACTTAATTTTTCAAGGTAGCGTAATTAAGAAATATTTTGATTGTAACTATAAAATATAAAAAATGTCATTAAAATCTTTAAAATGTGTATGTTTTTTTAGCATATTTAAACCAAAAATTATTGTTCCGTTTTTTTTTCTAAAACTAGTCACTCTAAGTTAACCCAACTCGAAGGCCAATTTTCAAAATAAACCACAATTAAAACATTGTGTTTAGTGCACAGGAAGATAAAACAAATATTTATAATTAATAATTGAGTTACAAGTAAACATAGATGAACAAGCAGACTTGCTTGTGTAGAAAAGTGAGCATATTTCAATCGAAAACACGTTGGTATTTGTACAAATATTAATGTACGCTTATTTAAAAAAAAAACATTTAAAAAACAGCATTTTTAGCTTCTTCATAACACATTTACCCAGTGCTTGAGCAACATCTTAGCCGCTTGTTTTTTCGCCATCTTTTTATTTTTACCTACACCTTCTGATACAAATGGCCCAGCAGAACATTTTACTGTATAAAAATTTTTCTGATTTTTTGTTAAACCTTTGATGCCTTGTTTATACTCGTACTTCGGTAAGTCCCATGCGCGAGCCTGGCATAATTCTTGTAATGATCCAATATAGTTTATGAATCTTGATAATTGAGTACTACAAACAACACATTGTTGATCGGTCGAGGGTAATTCCGGGTTATTGGAAAGTTGTGCTCCGGCATCATTTTGTGTTTCGGTCAAGCCGCATTCATATGACATGTTTTCTCCACCTATGAAATTTATTGTGTAGATATTATAATATGGTAATTGATCTACCACGAAAAGTATCTTATAATATACTATTGCTTTACCACGTTCAGCCATTATTCCACAAAGTCTGTAGTAAGACGATACTAATTCACCGTTGGCTTCAAATTCACAAAGTTCCGCCATTAAATTCAATATATTAAATGTAATACAACAATACGTCTTAAGCTGAAAATGTATACTATGAAATAATATATATATTATTAATCTGTTTTTTTGGAAACAAACTATTCACATAATGTTACCGTAGAAACAATAAGTATAGGTATAACTATTGGAAATTTTTTACTTTTGACCCCCCAAAGTACAAACTAAATTCACTTTCCTATCCGAAACAGGGTCCACTTTTTAAAATCGGAGCACTTTTACTGCTCCAAAACGTGGTGACAGACACAAAAATAAAATAAAAAAAAAAAAAAACACACATCATTGTAAAATCAACACATTCATCACTTCGTTCAGAATCTAAAATACCAACAAAATTAATCTTTCTAAAAAAACATTATATTCCTATGAAATGAATTCATTTTTTAGAGTTATCTTTAATTTAATTCAAATTATTCAAAAGTAATAAATTACCAATATTTATTAGTATAATATGTATAAAAAAAATAATAACAATATAATATATTATTACTTATTATGTAAAATTATTATTGTATTTACTTATTTACTGAATACCTACCGTGTTATATTTGTATAGTTTTGATAACACTAGGTATGTCATAGCTCGATTCATTGGTTGAAATTGAAATCACATTCTAAAAAACTGAAAAATACTCGTAATAATATTCTAATATAATTAAATATATAACTTTAATATGTAGTTATATTTTAAAATATATTGTTTTCAAACTAACAAATCTTATTAGCATTATGAAGTGTTTACTTTTAGTCATTGACACGCGCTCTAGTAGAAAAAACAATAAATATAAATCCCTTATATCCAAATAAAAATTTACAAACAGATCACGAAACACGTAGATAACATAATATATTCAAATTCGAAAACCATGAAATCAGAAATACATCAATACATTATAATATGTATTATTAACATATTGATCAAGTAAAAAAAATATAATACCTGGTTTTTCAATTATATAGATAGGTACATTATTTTTGAAACAGTTACATCATATCATTTATTACCAAAATAATGATTTTCTTTATCTTGGGTATTTGAATGTAAAAAATTGAAATTTTTTCATTCCTATAGGTAAATAGCTCAAAAATAGTTAAGACAATTAAGAAAATTTTATCATTTAGTAAACATGTACTGTTATTTTTTTTTAAAACCAAAACAATATTAAAAATTGTTATAAATTATAATAATATAATTATGTATTGTTTTCGTCTTAGTTGCGACTGTTACGAGTTTGACCATAAACCTGGCAGCGGTGACATTGTAGAATATCTTTTTTGGGGTAGGCTGGTTTGATTATGACCTTCATGTAGGTCTCCATGAAGTCCAAAAATAAACCTATCTTAGGCTTATAAAATTAGCTTTATAATACATTACAGACGAAATGTATTTTAAATATATGAATTAACCTAGTTTTAATGTAAAATGTTAACTCAAGTAAATTTGGTGCAATTGGACTGTAACCAAAACGAATTATTATTTTTTTTTTTTTTTGGGGGGGGGGGCACAAATGGGCAACCCCTATGTTACCTATATTTATTTTAAAATACATGAAATTCAAAATAAAAATGATCGCATTTTGTATTTCATTTTACATTTTTTGTATATTAAGTACGTATAGTAAAATTTGAGGCCCGATACATTCATGGCTCATCAGGTGGTGCCTTTCAACTCTTGCAGCTGCGGTATAGTTGCGGCACTATTTACTTATATATAAATGATAATATTGATTTTGTATTTTTTAGATCATACTATTTATTTAATTGTTGTTGTGTTCAAGTTGTTATTGTTTTTATCGCTATTTAAATCACCAGTTTAGTAATATCGTCATTATTGAACTTGTATAATATAATAACAATACATACCTATTGTTATAATTTTTTCAAATTTAAAAAACAATTAAAATTAATTTTTACATTTATTCGTTGTTGATACTTTATCAATTTTTTCTATATTTCACGTATTCAGGCAGGTATTACCGAAGATGACAAACAGTGGTCTTTATTGAGTGATCAGAGCCAATTAGGTTAGTATTAATTTAATAATTGCAGTTATTTTCTGGTCCCCATTCGTCGTAGCCGATTCACTAAGAGCTGATAAAGTGCAGAAAAGGTTTCTGAATTATACCGGGTACCGTTTAAAGTTAAAACATATAGTTCATTCACCTCACAATTATCAGCCTATAAATGAAAGGTTCTCTGTCTTATATCTCAGTCATCTAGATGTCAGACCCTTAGTTATAATTTTTTACGTAAAACATAAAAAAAAATTGATTAAGTATCAACAACGTACCTATAAATGTAAAAATGCATTTTAATTGTTTTTGAAATTTGAAAAAATTATAAGAATATGTATTTCGATAATATTTACCCGATTTATTTATAAGAATTGAAAGACAAGAAATTTCACTTTTCTATTATCGAAAAGTAAAAGAAAAATTAATTAAAATTAATGGAGAAATGGCAAAAAAAAATATATATATACAATGAATCAATTTTATTAAAAAATAAAGACAGGTTACAAGCAGTTTTAAAATATCAGAAATACTAAATGGAAAAGAAAACACAGATGAATTACCTGAAAATTTGTGATAAAGTAATCTCATATGTATGAAAAACTGTCCAGTTAACATCGTTGACGTCGAACGTTCGTTTTCAGTGTACAAAAATGTACTCACTTTCAATTAAAAAATATCAAACAATTTTTAATTGTTCAATGCAATTTCCAAAGAAAAATAATATTAAAAGATAACACCAAAGAAAACTGAAACTTTTAACTGTTTTATGTATTAATGCATATAAATACTTATTTTTATACACACTTTATATTTAAAATAAAATAAAATAATTTAATGATATATTCAAGTGTATATAATTTTTTTTATGTATAGTATTTTCGTACATATTTGATGATATTTTAATTTGCGTGTATATTTTTATGATTTTCAATGCAATAAGCCCCAATAAGTCATCATTTTTAGTATAATTAATAATAATTATTATAAAAGGTATATTTAATCCATTTTATGTAACTATTTAACTTTTGAGCAATAGATATCCAGAATATCCAGAATCTTTTGAAACATCTTGATTTTAATTTTTTTTGCTTACTGAATTTATGGAATGAAATATTGACAACAATTAATCGCGTTAATTTAGCTTTACAGAAGAAAAGTTTAACGATTGATAGCGCAACCAAAATGGTTAAAGGTTTAATTTTATCAATACAAACAATGCGAAATGAAGGAATTGATAAGGCAATTGAATTTGGTCAAATTATTGCTAATGATCTCGGTGTTAAAGCAAATTTTTCTGATAAACGAAAGAGAAAAGTAAAAAAATTAGATTTTGAATTAATTGAAGATGATTTGCAAGTTTTATCTCAACAGAACGAATTAAAAAAAGATATTTTTGAAGTGTATGATCGAATTCTTACAGAATTATATAATCGATTTGAAAATATGTCTGAAATTAATGAAAATTTTGGATTTTTGTATGGTAGTAGCCTAATGGACCACTCTATGGAATATATACAAAAATGTGCAGCTGACTTATCTTTAAAATATGAAACTGACTTAAATTCTTCCGATTTTATCTCTGAAATAAAAGATTTTAAATGTCAAGCATTTTCTCTTTTACCTGACTTAAGAGCCGCAACACCATTAGCCTTACTTCAATTAATTACAACATATTCTTTACGTGCTGAATATCCAAATATGGAAACAGCTTTACGCATATTCTTGACTTTACCAATAACTGTGGCGACGTGTGAAAGATCATTCAGTAAGTTAAAGCTCATAAAAAACTATTTAAGGTCTACAATGGGACAAGAACGAATATCCGATATGGCTATTTTATCCATTGAACATACGTTGGTAAATACTTTGGATATAAACGAACTAATTGAAGACTTTGCTGGGAAAAAAGCTAGAAAAATTTCAATTTAAATGTTAGTTATAAGTAAAAGCAATAACCAATATTATGTATTTATATATTTACTTATGCTGTATTATATTATATTTTATTATATATATATATATTAATATTATACTTATGAGTGTTATTATGTTAAGCTTATTATTTTTAAGTGCATTTATATTTTAAAAAGTTATTGGTTTTAATAAAATTAAAAAAAGCTCATATAATTATAAGGAAATAACATTATTTAAATAGTATATATAAACAATATTCAATTTTGAGTTTTTAATAAATAAAAAAAAAATATATATATAAAGGCGCATTTTTGAGTTTCGCCCCGGGTACAATATTTAGTTGCTACGGCACTGGATATCCTCTTATTGTAAAACAGTTTGAATAGTTTAATAGTATAAATAGATAATACCTTAAAAATAATTAACGTGTTTTGAAAATAGTAAAAGTTTTATTTATAAAAAAATAGTCAGGATTGTATATTCTTAAGATTTTTTAACTTTAGAATGAAATACTTAAGAAGAGAATTGTATTACATTTTTAAACCTTAGCTATAGAAATTTGAAATTTAAATAAATTTTTTACCATGCCATTTTTTTTTATCTCTTTAAATTACAAACTAGATTCATTTTGCTATCCAAAATCATCCTCAAAGTTAAAAATCAAAGTATTTAATCAACTAAGTACGTATATTTAAACTTAAAACTAAAATATCTGAAAATAACTATTTGTTTAATATTGTATTATGTTTGATGTATGATTCTTAAAATAACAAGTTACAATTGTTAATTTTAAACAAAATTGGGACCGTCTAAATACTATTATATTCTTAAAATAACAGGAATATTGGTAGGTACTAAAAACAACTTAATTCAATTTTAAAAACAACTAAGTATTTCAACAGTTTTAAAATGATTCCTATTGATTTTAACTGAAACATAAATAAATTACAACAAAACAACAAAGTATCTTAATTTTACTATTTGTTGTATTAGAATCTTTAATACTGAATATCGGTTATTTAAACCAACGCACCATTGTGGTTTCACTTAATAAAAAAGGAAAACAATTATGTATTTTAGTATGTGACATCAGAGTTATAGTAAATGAGTTGATTTAAATACATCCCATTTTTGTGTGTGTATTGGCCATTGAGTACAATTAAACATAAAAAAAACCCACAAATAAAATAAATAAGTTTATGGCTCTGGTCAAAATCTATAATCTCAAACAGTTTTAATGTTTTTTAACCCTAGAACACTTTTACGTGTGCACTCCTTGTGAGTAGACGTACAGTGCCATAACGACCTGCCTTATCTTTGTAATTAAGCTATTCAACATCGTCGTTATCCAAGTAATATGAATATTTTAATTTACTTAATCTACCCACCAATTTAATTTAATTACCAATCTAATCGTTCTACAATGAGTCCATCAGTTAAACCTTCACTATCTCACAGTCATAATATAAATATCAAAAATAACACAAACTCGCCAATACACCCAATTAAAATTGTTAAAAGCAATGACAACTCAAATAATTGGCAAACAGTACCGCAGAGATCACCTACTTCTCCCAGTCCAAAAATACAAAAAACAAACTCCTTTTCAAGCAAAAATCGGTTCTCAGTCCTCACCGACAACGAAAAATCATATGAAAATTCAAATGAAGTCGAAATGCAATCCCAAGAAATCTCAAACGTGCAACCCAAAATACCACCTATATACATAAAAGACAATATCGATTTCTTCGATTTTTGCAAAAAAATTAAACCTTTCACTGACCCCGAAGGGTTTAACACTAAGAGCTCATCATCCGGTTTAAAACTAATGACGTACTCAATAAACGCATATAGACAAATAATCAAATTTCTTGAAAATCAAAATATGAACTTCCACACCTTCCAAACACACGAAGAAAAAGCTTTCCGAGTAGTAATTCGCCACCTTCATCATACCACGCCAACAGCCTACATCAAAGAACAGCTTCATTCTCTCGGTTTCACCACTCGTTTAATTACAAACTGTCTTCAATACAAAACCAAAAACCCACTTCCATTATTTTTTGTGGACCTCGAACCTTCTCCATTAAACCAAAACATCTATAAAGTTGATTCAATTTGCCATACCAAAATTAAAATCGAAGCACCTCATCCAAAAAAAAACCCAGTTCAATGTCTAAGATGTCAAGATTATGGACACACCAGAACTTATTGCCATCACACACCCCGATTTGTAAAATGTGGTGACACTCACCTCTCTACTGATTGCCAAAAAGACTCAAATACTCCAGCAACATGTGCCCTCTGCTATGGGGATCACCCAGCATCATACAAAGGCTGTCCCAAATTCAAACTGCTCCAGAAAGGACGATCTTCAAACAAAACCAACAGGCCAACTGAAACTCAAGACACCTCCACAACTTCAATCAAAACCAACACCTTTCAAGATAATAACTTTCCCCCACTCTGTCAACCCCAATGGAGCACCTCCCAGTCTACCTCAAAACCAAACCTCCCTAATACCCACTCCCACCCTAAAAAAAAACAAAATCCCACAGAACCCTGTGATAACCCAAATACCGATTCCGTTTCATCCCAACTAACTAATTTCCTAGTCCAATTCCAATCCCTAATAAGCCCCCTTATCGCACTACTCACTAAACTCATCGAAACCCTACTAGTTAAATGACAAACTCTTACCCTAACAATTCACCCCTCTCACTCCTACTTTGGAATTCAAATGGCTTACAAAATCATTATCACGACCTCCATCTTTGCCTCAACAGCCGAAACATCGACATTGCACTTATCACCGAAACGCATCTCACTCCTAACAAAACTTTATTCTTCCCAAATTACTCCACTATCCGAACCGATCACCCAGATGGTTCAGCTCACGGCGGAGCAGCAATTTTTATTCGTAACAATATCAAATACAGTATCAGCCCTCCTACTTCTAACCAATCAATTCAAAGTGCAAACATCCAATTGAACATTAACAACACAAACACTACCATTGTAGCTGCATACTTCCCGCCCGCAAATCCAATCAACGAAATCATCTTAAATGACTTCTTTTCTTCTCTCAATAAAAACTTTGTTATAGGAGGCGACTTCAACTCAAAACACCCCCAATGGGGTAACAACACCACTGACACCCGAGGTCGCAACTTACTCAAATTTATAACAAATTCCAACCTACGTACTATCTCACCTCTACATCCCACCTACTGGCCCTCTCACCAAAACCGAAACCCCGATATCCTTGACTTTTTCATAGTTTCAACCCTCCCAACCATCCAACATTCAATTCTAAATATAAACGAACTTTGTTCTGATCATACAGCTGTGTTACTCTCCTTAAATACAACTACCCCCACCAATGTCAAACCTAGCTTAGCTAGAGGTCCCATATCCTGGACAAAATTCAAAGTTATCCTAGATAATAAATATTATTTATAAATATTAATATTGTGTCATAAATATAAAGTATGTTACAGCCTTACAGGTAGATGTTTTAAGTACCTACATTCATGTTCATACTTGTGAAAAAGATTTTAACAATCGCTTTGTTTATGGTTTAAATGGAACGTGGTCTGCGATAAACTGATGAGACATCAGACATCATAAACGCTTATGCTTCATTATTTTGTTTGAGCGCTTGTAAAGACAGAACAAAGACTTAGAGTTTTTGGTGGCGACAGTGCTGTAAGAACTGGGTGTGCAGAGTGTGCATCGCACACGGGCCATAGGCTTCCTACTATATTGCAGAGCCTCAAAAAGAGATTATAATATGGCCACATAGGTCCTCTAGATTTTGGTTTGCACACAGGCCTCGAGTAGTCTAGTTATGGCACTGGGTGGTGTCATGATTGTAGTGTGAGCTCTTCTATATGTCAATTGGAACATACTATGAGCGATTGAAGAGTACAAAACATTCAACTGAAATTTACCTATAATTTAAATCCAACAGGTAATTGTTTGCAAACCTTTTTTGTGCACTTAGTTGTTTTGATGAGAAAATACAACTAAGGGCTAAATTTTTATCATTAACAAGTCTTTTAGGACAGGATGTGGAAACCCTTTGGTCCTGACCATTGGAAGCTTTTTTCTTGTGCTTTAACTGGAAATTAGCTTATTATTACTTGATGGCAGAAGTTTTAGTCCTGAAAACTTTTTTTCTTTAAATCACTATCTTTAAAAAAAATAATTTTGTATTTAATTTTTTAAGTCAACAGTCAAATGAATACATAAGATTCAATGTATTTACATATTCTATTAATAAGAAGTACAAAGAAAAATTTATTTTGTTGGTATATTAATATAATACTTAGTCTTCTCTACCTGAGACATAAATTATTTAAATATATTTAAACAAAGTGTTGATGGTAAAAAGGTTAAGATATATACATAGTCGTAATCTTGGATGAATATCTGGTAAGGGGTTGGAAGATAATAACAAAACTAAAAATCTATCAGGTAAGAAAAAGAGGGAGCGCTTCCCCCTACATAGAGATATTTCTTCTAGTATATAATCAGTGTTTTATCGAGCAATATTATTGATATAATGATTATTAATTATTAAATATGAATGAAAAAAAAAACTATACAACATTAGAATGCATTGTGCTTTAAACTTATAACAAGGGGGGGGGGGAGCACAATCATTTGTCAGTCTCAAATAACTGAGGAGGTAGTTGCTTTCCTAATGACTATAAGAAAAAAAAACAAATTGGCAGTTTTTATGTTCACGTTACTATAATATTAAGTAAAAAAAATATTTAATTTTACATGTTTCAAAAGCCTATAATGTAATATGTTTAAGGCATAAAACAAAATTAACAATAGTTTATAAATAATGTACATGACAAAATAAACAAAAAAAATTAAATAATACAACAAATGGAATAAAAATATTTAACAATATTTACTTTATTATAGTTAAAAACTGTTTTACATGTAGTATACATTTCCTATAATTACATATTTGTTTTCTCATCTAAATATGAAGTAGTTGGAGAATAACATGTAATATAACTTTTAATAAATAATACTTAAATACGTTGAAAGCTAGAGAAGTAGAACATAAAAAATAAATAAATTTAAAAAATGGTAAGTATATAGAAACAATAACTTTAATATGAAACTCATATGTTGACATATGTTTTTCGTTGAATAGGATAGAGCAATTAGTTGCTTATAATTATTTAAACATGATATTCATAGAAATCAATACTTCTTTGTAATCTTTTAGAGCTTTGATGATTGATAGGCAAAAACCCTTGGAAAGTGGTAATAATGGATATCCAGGAACAAGTTTTTCATCTAAAAATTGATCAAATTATACTTAATATTAAATACAATCATTTGAAGTAAACTACTACAACTGTATTAATTACATAGACGTGCACAAGAGGGGATAACATGTGTGCCAGAGCTTCTTCTGATACATTATAATTGGAGATCTAAAACTCAAGCCCCAGAATAAGTTGGCATATTTTATTGTTACTAAATTATATGTAATTCATGAAAAAATATCATATAATAAAAAACTCTTATTTCTACGATATTCAAAAAAATAATTGATATCATTAAACATTAGTGTCTTAATATCATAAATAAATAGTAACTGTTTTGGAAATAGATTAAGATAATATTTCTCGAAAGTTAGAATTATTAATCATATTTAATATTATGTGATATTAATAAATTACTAAATTGAAAATTTCATGACACAATAAGTGACCATAATTCACAGGTAAACACTACATGGGCCTTGGAGTTTCATGTTTTATGTAATTTAAAAAATCAATATCACATATTCTATTGTTTGTTACAAATATGGAACAATTAACTAGGGTCTGGATTTATATGTCTTTACATATAGTAACTGAGTATATGCAGTATTAAATAGTAAAAATTGTGGACAATTCATTAAACACTGAGTTCACAAGAAAAAGTTTTTTTTGCATAGGTATTTGAAAATATTTCAACTGTCATAGAATATTTAGCATATTTAACAAATTTGATCCATTTTGAGAAAAAGGCTGATTTCTTATAATTTCAATAAAAAGGTAACTGGAATGGCAAATGTATTTAATAATTACTATAATTTTTTTTTAACACTTTTGATAAAAAAAAAAAAACATGCAATGATAATACTTTTATGTATCTATCCATGATGTTCATTAAACATGATGACTAATCTATAATTTTGGCTATTATTCATCCATTCTCATAAGAACAAAATATTTTTTTTATGATTTGATGTAATAAATGATTTAATTATATTGTTTATATATTATATTTCTATAGTGCAATAATCTCATTACAAAAGTGTTAATTCATTTGAGTAAAAAGTGGAATCTACTTAATAGGGACAAATATGGCGGTGATCTATCTGTCCCCACTATTCGACCGTACCGATTAACTGCATGATTTAAATTAATAAAAACATATTAAGGGGATTGGAAGCATTGATTTTCTGTCTTTGTCTTACACACATGGAATATAGGAAAAATAGCTATACGCGCCTGACAAAAATTAAGGTACTTCTAGTTGTTCGATTTAAAATATGTAAAGATGATTGAATTGGTATACAAGTTTACTTTGCATCGGTCGAAGCACTTTATCGATTGTTTTATTGTTTAAAATAAATATTTTGATGAGAATAAATATTTTAAATTTAATAATTTGTCAATTTTTATTATTAAATATAAATTGAAAATATTAAAAATATACTTCAACGGATGCAAAGTAAACTTGTATGCCAATTCAATCATCTTTACATATTTTAAATCGAACAACTAGAAGTACCTTAATTTTTGTCAGGCGCGTATAGCTATTTTTCCTATATTCCACGTGTGTAAGACAAAGACAGAAAATCAACGCTTCCAATCCCCTTAATAAAAAAAAAGAATGTAAATTAAAACTTATCGAGGAAGTAATTTTGTACCTAGGCTAGTCAAGGTACTCATGGTAGTAGGATAAAAATGGTTGACAAAAATAAAATACATACAAAATTACAATATTATAACATATTGAATAACATAAAATTATTATATAAAATATAATAATGACATTGAAATTAGATAATTACAGTTTCGATAAGAAAACAGGTTTGAACAAATTAAACTATGTTCCTTATAACTGATGTTTTGTGATAAACAAAATTAAATTGCTTAAAATGTATAAATTCATACGAGACTCTGCTGATTTGTCCCTAAAAAGCAGTTGTCCCTTTTATGTAGAGCTCACTGTAATTACATATTTGACGGAAAATGTAAAAAAAAAATGTAAAAATTTACATTTTTTTAAGAGAATTTAAACAGAATATTTGCAGTTTTTTTGGAGAAAATAAGCATCATATTTCAAATATATTTAGAGAATATAAATTCAGACCCTAATTATAACTATTCAAATATAATTATAATCATTAATACTATCAGAATTATACTATTTATTATAAATTTAAATCATAATACTTAAAAACAGACCTCAAAAGAGAAAGAATGAAATTCTAATAAAGATGCAAATTTTAGAAAATTAATGTGATTTTTTGATAAATATATAATATATACTTGACCTGGAATAAATTATAAGTATTATTAAAGTTAATAAGCTTTTATAAGATTCATTAACAAAAAAAAAAAATGTTGGGAATCAGGGTTGGACATTTTTTAAATTTAAATTTTCTATTCATGATTTTTTATTAAAATTCCACAACCAAATAAAATGAACATGTCTACAATTATAAATTTGTAATTATTGTTGTATGTATAATAAAAAAAAATAAGTTATGTACCATCATATAATAACCTTATTAACAGAATGCTCAAAAATATTACAGGCATCTCCTGAAATTGTGGTCTGCGCACGCCTATGATCAAATTATTATAATACATGATAAACTAATATTATTGTTAAAAATTGGTTATTAGATTACCTTCAGTTAATTCTCTTTCAGACATTTTAATCCAATTTTCAATTGTTTTGATTAATCTAAAAATATTGATAAATACAACATATTAAAATCATTCTAGATTAAATATATAAAAACATACTTTGGACCATGAGTTTGAACGTGTTCTAGTATTTCTTCTTTAAAATACCCTGTATTTTTAACGTCCCTAAAATAAAAATATATAAAAATAAATGATGATTATTTCATGTTTATATAAAAGTAATCAGAGCTTTCAAAGAGGGTGATCTTATTTTATATATTGAATATAAATTATAAGAAAAATTTACTTTTATTTGACATTGCCAAACAGTTCAAATTAAAAGGATTGTAAATTTTCAAAAACAATCATAGATGCAGTGACAGACTGGCTCGAAAAGGTCCAGTCCTCGATTTGGAAAAAAGGGCCCCCAATAGGGAATTAGCAAATGTTTTGATTAGTCCAAAAAAAATTCCAAACTGTGGTCAATATTTAGTTCCGGTTCAGAGTTGGAGCCATTGTCAAAAGATAGATAATTTTTTAAAATTTTTAGTTGTTGAATCATATTGTATTGCAAATTGTTGTAGTTCAGAAGTTAAAATATGTACACTTTTTTTTTGTTAATTCAACAAGTTTTAATATTGAGTTTTCAGGTAAACCACTTTTAATATTTTTTAAATTTTTAGGGTCTAAGAAAATACAATCTTTGAGTAGATCTGAATTGTCAACAAATCTTTCTTCCATACTATTTATCATAACATCAAATATATAATTATGTGTTTCCATTTTAAACTTTTTTTCTGTGGAAATGTCAGGCTTTTCATCTGATGCTAATTTACCAAGCATTTTATTTATTTTTCGCACTCTACTTACACATTTGTTTTTACTAAACTTATCTTTTATAATAAAATCTATACCATTTAATTCCAATTCCTCATTAATTTTTGTTATAAAATGTTGAGCATTAGAAATAAGTTTATTAAATGTTTCATCACCATTATTTCTTTTTTCTTTAATTTGTTTTACTAAATTTTTTGTCATATTAAAAGCTATTACATAATTTAATGAGCGTGATTGTAAGAACTGGGACAGGAGAACTTAAATTAAAAATATCAAGATAAATAGCTGCAGTTAAAATTATTTCAAATTTTTAAGAGTCATGTAATTAGTTTTTGCATCAAATTTTGAGTCACTAGAAGTTATTGCCAATAAAAAAATGTATGAATAACAAGAATCAAGAACCTTTTACATTAGGCTCATTGAACTGAATTATAGAAGATAATAATTAATATTGCCTTGGTAATTACTCCACTATCTGGTTGCTCCAATCAAGTTCAATTTTTCGAGTTTATAATGACTTTTATGAGTTTGTTTTGTTAAATCTGACCATACTTTCATTTTTTTAGGTGAATCTAAAAGAAAAGTAGCATATTGTTGAACTAACATATTATTATTGACTTTAAAAGTTATTTAAAACACTGTGGACTATACAGCCTTCATATGCATGAGTACAATTCTTATCCAAAGTATAATAATTTACAATTAGTGATAATTAAGAATACGTATAAATATAATATAATATTATTTAATAGGTAGTCACAACAATTTTACACTATTTATAATCAACAATAAATATTTGTATATACACAGCTATTACATTTGTAGAATAATAATGTTATTAGTTTAATAATAATCATTGAAAACTTCTCAAGATAGTAAACAAATATACATTTCCAGATTTGAAAAAAAGTAATGTTTATTTCATATTTCTATTTATTCTAGACGAATAATAATAATATTAATAGGTATAAAATCAGGGGTCTCCAATTACCATAATTAAGGTGGGGCCCTGTCCGCAATTGCGGACTAGAGGTCCAGGCCAGTGTGACACTGCATAGATGCTTATCTTTGTTCAATATTTCCCAAAACATACCAATGATTTAGAGAATTATGCAACATATCAATGTTTATTTTGAATCCTAAGAGTAATTATGTATTAAAAATAATTACATTTTTTCATGACTTTAATATAACCTTCAACTTAATTAAATTATTAATTAAAAAAAAAAATTTCCAATAAAATTAATTTAATGTAGTTCAGCTAGATACAGTCATATTTAAATGCAGTAGGTTAAAGGGTTAAATTTTATTTTTTTAACTTACGAATGGTGCATGTTTAATTTTAACATATTTGTCATTGATTGCACTACTTTTATCAGAGCCATTTCGTTGTAAACACGAGAGTTTTCTTTTGCAAGCTTTTGACCACGCTGAGAATCAAATCCAGCTTCATTATAATACGGTTCACTTACCAATATCAGTCCTGAAACAATAATATAATATTAATATCAGAGTAGGTATAAAACTGAATGTTTATCACCTTGTATTGATACTAGAAGCTGTAATAAATTAGAATTATTAGGTGACCATAGTTCAACACCATGACCAGACCAAGTACCTAAAAGACTAAGGCATACTTTTCCATCTTCATAAAGATTTGGATTCAATCGGTCATCACAATAACTATAATAATGACAGAGAGGTGGTTGAATTGGATAGGTAGGTGGTATTTTGACATCAAACAGAAACAAACCACCAGCATATGGAGTTTTTTCTGGTCCTCTGATCATTATAGAGAATAAATCCTAAAATAACAAAACAATTAAGGAACATATTAGAGAAATAAATAATAATTATTATGCCTTTTATTCAAATAATAATTTAACAATGATAAAAATAATATTAATTTAATTTATTTTGTACAGTTTTATTTTATAAACAATACACATATTTGTAAAATATTATTAATTACCACACGATTTTCAAAAGTTTTCACCCAAATTCCTGCTGGTAAACTTTTTTGAAGTATTTGAATGTCTTTGGCAATAACTTTTGGCAATGATGAATGTAAATTATCTTTATCATTGATATATTTGTGTGAATTATCCCTAACTGTATCAATTACATCAAAAACTGTAAAAGAAAATAAATAAAATTGAAAAACAACTAATTTAATATTTGACTTCAAGATTATTTTCTTCAAGTTTTATTATTTTAATAACAAATGTAGAATCTTTTTATAAAATGCCTAGTAGGAAGTTAAACTGCAGTTTTGTCTTTGTCTTATAAATCTTGCATTTAATATTATTTAATTATAATTAATATTATCAATAAAAATATTAACCAAAGAGACTTAAAACATACTTATATTGCTTATATTATAATTTTCTACATGCAACAAAATTTTCATATAATTCTATAGGAAGTGTAATTTACGGTAAAAATTAATTTAAACTACTTAATGAGGAAATTGCTAATAACATAAACGTTATCCTTAGAAAAAGACTGATTAACATTGTCTCCAACTACATATGATTAGTTTTATCCATTGGTTAATGGTTTATCATTGTATTAAAATATAATACTTCCATTATACTGTATATTTGAAATTTTTATTTAAAGTTGAGTTTTTTTTTAATTTTACTAAAGTAAACAATATTTTCTTTGTAATTTTTAACCATATTAATGGAAATAATAAAAATGTCTTACATTTTATAAATAAAGCAAATATTAATGCACTTGATTTATTTTTTTAGTACTTTTGTGATTGAAAAAAAATTTAATTCAGGTTGAATACTCTGTTCATTGAAAGAACTCAACTCGCTTGCACATCCAAAACATATAATTATCTTTATCATGCGGTTATTGCTATATAACTAGTTGTGGGTGTTGCGAAGACTATAATAAATTTTAAACATAGCCTAGTTATATCATGGCAAACAGAGTTTTTATAATTTGTTTTCATAAATTTATTTATTTTTTTTTACTAAAATTGAAATATGAATAGGTTGTGGGAAAATATGTTAATGCTCCAATATATATATTAATCTAATGTAAATTGAGAAGTGATTTTCTTGTTCGATACATTTAAGAAATTATTCGTGAAAAGTAAAAAAATAAATGTTATTTCACTTTAAGATAGCATTTACATAAAGTACTTTATAATTTAGCCATTTTTAGTTTTACAAACCTCCAGCTTCTTCTGGTTTGGTTATAACTTGAAATACCGGTTCTTTATCTGTTTCTACTGCAATGAAACGACATTCTGTAGGATTTGATTCAATTATTGGAAGATTTGATGTTGGATCAGTTATATACGTTCTCTCAAGACATTCTCCAGTACTTGGTTCAAAAGTTTTTAGTACTAAATCATAAAGATCATATGATTTATTAAAAACTCGATTAACTTTCTTTATGAAATCTGCTACTAGTTGTCTTAATGAACGTACACTGTCCTATAAATAAATATGTAATTTTAAAAATTAATCATGAAATATTAAATAGTATAAACTGAAATGTTATTTTATTTATTTACTTTAATTAAATTCTCATATGATAGTTCTTCTTCTTCAACTCTTTGTTCTTTACTATCTATAAATACAGTAATATACAGTTAAATATAAAATAAACTTATATCATTTATCAACAATGGAGCCATTATTTATCATTTTACGTAAATTTGCAACTTTTAACAGAACAGTTAGGTGTATACAATATAAAAATTTTATTCCAAGTCAAAATTACTTGAGAATGACTGTACAGTTATAGTGTTATCAATCTAGTTCTGTAAGCTAATTATGGTTCCATCTATATAATATAAATAATGTGATCTAATTGAAAACTATAAAATACAATACCTATTCTTGAGATTATTTTGTTTATTAATTTAGAGATATTATCCATGAGATCCTTGTACCATGCTTCTATTTCCTTATATTCTGAAGTCGATAAAGTTGAACTAATGTTAAATCCTAACCTATGTATCAGTACATTGTTTTTATATTTAAAATGTTTAAATCATTTTAAAATTTAATAGATGAATTACCTATATTGTTCCAAAGTTTTTTTTAATTTAATAACTTTATCCATGTCACAATTTTCTTCAACAGCATCTAAGAATAAATTTATACTCGTAGCAGATTGTTTTAGCAATTGTACTAATAATTTTGGATATCTCGGTTCATCTTCTTGGTCACAGCTTTTACTATACACATAAATAAATATTATATGAAAACAAAATAAAAAACTTGGAATGACTTGTATGAGATACTTATAATTATTAAACTCTGTGTTAACATTTATTTTAAGCAAATAGATTGTAATGTTATTTAGTTTGTTATAATTTAGGTAAAAATAAGTTAAATTTACTTAGATGATCCAGGACTAGTTACAGACATCCAATCTTCAGATAAGTCATCTTCAACAGCAAGAGGTGCATCATCATCTTCATCCTCATATTCTTCCTCTTGAAAACTGAAGTTATCATCATTTGGTTTGATAACAAACAATTCTTGAGGCCAACATTCAGTTTTTTCACCATTCACCCACATCACTAAAATCTAAATAATTAAAATACCATATAAATAATAAATATAAATAAATTATTATTAAATGAATAGTATAAAAAAAAGTTACCCTGCCATTAGGCCCTGCACTTAAGACTTGTCCAGCAGTTAAGGTATTAAAATGTCGGTTTGTTTCAGGATTAATGTGTATAATGAGACAACCAGATTTAAAATGAAAATCAGGATGATCTCGTAAGTCATATACACTAAAATAAGTCTTTTCAATAGGATTTGGCCTACAAAAATAGTTAAGATTCAGTATTAATTTGAAGTAATATTAATATAATTAATTCATACAATGAAGGATTTTCAGGATAAACTTTAAACCATTGTATATGAGCAGTACGTTCTGCATGGTCAACAGATTCTACAACTCCATAAACATCAGATTCAGGATTTTTATCAGTAACAAAATCACCAGGAAAAAACTCAAGATCATCAAGAGTTTGCACTGGGTAGAGATCGGTAGAAGAAACTCCTGTTTCTCTAGTGCCATCCTACAAACAAATACGTTCAGAATTAATAAAATTTAATTAAAATAAGAATATTTATATTTATAAATAAAAACTGAGCATTGAAAATTATTCTAACTGCTTGTTATTCAATTTTCCCTTTATGACATAGTGATGTTTTGCAATTTATTTATTTATGTTTTGGCTTAGGCAGATCTCCTATTTTTGATATTATGTTTTGTGACTTACTGATTAGTAAAGCGCTGATTTCTATGCTATTGCATATTTTTTTTCTTTTCACATTTTTGGATTTTTGTCAGTAATCTGTACAAATCATTAGCTTGAGGATACTGGTAAATTTTTTTTTGTATATTTCTGTATATTTAATGGTTATTGCTTATTTTTACAAAATTTGAAATGTATTAAAACAAAATTTTTAAAAAAATGTACAAAATAATATTTTGTCAAGTAGAAATATTAAAAATAATTTTGTTGGCATTAGATAATAACTGAAATAAAGATAGTAAGATGAATAATCAATTACGATAAACGTTTGTATCTACCTATAATCTTAATTGATCTTATTGTATCAGTCAGTTATCGACATACCACTCAGTTTGTTGATTAGTCCGCAAACCATAAATATGTCGAAAATAATTAGTTGATTTTCAACAAAATTCGATAATGGCTTTCATCAGCAAACAAAGACACTGAGGTTTTCACTATAGACGAAAAAAATAGTATTTTGCAACCCTTGTGGAAAATCTATTATTGTGATTTTAAAAATACATTAAGTTGTTCAAAAAATTTCCTATATTTTTTTTTTATTAAGTATTTAAGTAATTAATTATTTGTTAGTAAATTATTCATTTTTCATAATTACTTAATTTGTAAATTTTAAATAAAAAAAAAAAAATTCTTACATATATGTTACATATTTTCATGATTTTTAAAGCATATTTCGATACTTTTTAGTGCATTAAAAAAATACGCGCCCTACTGATAAAATTATAATTGGGGATTACTATGTAAAGATTATGCAAACCAAAAACTGAATTTTGTCAGTACTCAGTGTATTCTTATTTAAAGTATAAAAGTGAATTAATTTATATACCTGCCATATAACATCTACCATAGATTTTGTGTAGCAAACCTCAACTACAACTTTGGAATTGGGTTTAGTTTTTACTTTGGGTACATTGAGTTGTTTACTTTTTTTAATTAATGATTTCCATATACGGTTCCTCTTTAGTCGGTTTGATTTTAATGTATGAACGCAATTATTGCCTAAAAACAAATTAACAGTAAATTCTAATTTTTTAAAATAGATAATAAATGTTTTATATAGTATATAATATGGTTAGGTTCATTAAAATAACAATTTTTTGATTTTAAGTGTTCTTAAAGACTATATTTTAAATAATAAGACTATTTTACAATATTTATTACATAAATAAAAATAATTTAAATTAGTATTTTTTAAATTTCAAAACTATCCCCTCTCAAACCATACTAATAAATCCTTTTAACATTTATAAATAAAAAATAGAAATTTTTATGTTATATGTTGGTTTAAGAGCTTTTGCTAATACTAAGAAATTAAATGAGATTTAACAGAACATGGGAAATTTAAAAATTCTTAAGATTATATATTTATTTTTTCATAAATAAAGATAAAAATCAACATATTATACTATCAAATAGATTATATTTACAATTTTTTACCTGTTGTACTTGTGAATGGTTTAGATACACATTTTTTGGATAGCAATGTAAATTTAAATTCCTTATTTAATAATCTATCATTTCTCTGTAACTGCATAGCTGGAACGTTTCTGCTAGACACATTTTGTGTACCTACAAAAATAATATCCAACAATAGTATATTAATTATTCTGAAATATATTTTATAATACATTATCAAGGTCTTTGAAAATATAATTTATTGTTTGGTTAAGTAATATTACCAGTCATTTTAATTAAACATAAAATAAAATATCAAGCTGGACAATTATAATAGTTAATATTTTGACTAATATATTTTTAATGTATTTTACAATAGTAAAATTAAATATTTAATCAATTTTACATGTGAAAAATATAGATGGATCATTAAGATTAAGCAAGTTTTAAAAATTCCACTTTTTTTTTTTTAACAATAATTTCTAGATTATGATTTTAATTTTAGTGATGAAATGTATTATATTTTATAAATTTGAGCACAATGATAAAAATAATGTTGAGCAAAAACTGAAGAGGAAAGCAAGTTAAAGATTAAATCAGAAAAAGTTATATTTAATGTGATTTAAAATACTAGAACACGGGTGGCCAAATTGTTTTTCGTCACAATCTACTAACAATATACTTCACTTTTGAGGATCGACTTCCATAGAAAATTTTTTTTATTATTGAATAGCTATAATTATTAAGAAATATATAGAACGTGTGACCCTAAAAATAAATTTTAACATGATTGACTGTTTGGTTGATCCGAAATAATAAATTAACTCTAAAGATTTAATATAATAGGATAAAAAAAAGTGATAAGATCATAATTACAATTTAAAAACTATATTTTCTTTAATTCAAGTTTTATATTTTTCTTACAGTTACCTTATAAATAAGAAAAAGTACATTTTCTATATTAATTGCATGTCTTTATATACAACTTTTAATTTCACTTAATTAATAAATAGTTGTTCAATATTTTGGGAGCTGTTTTACTTCTCTAAGTCCTTAAGGGCAAGTTAATATATTTTTACTTAATAGTACAAAACTAATGTCCAAGTATGTGAAAGGTAGTAAGATTTCGATAACTTATTTTATATTAATAAATGTAAATATTTAAATATTTATCAAATGTTAACTAAAAACTACTATTTAAATAAAAATAAACATCAACATTACATAAATTCAATACATTATTATAAAGTATAATACATACTTAATAAGCCATCTATGTGATCCAACTCATTAAAATCTGTATTCTTTGATGATTTATTGGAACTTAAAAGTTTGTTTTGATGCTTATCATTATTTGTTTTACTATGCAATGAATCTAGTCCAATATTGAAGGATTCAGTACATTTAGATCGCCATTGTTCCATTGTCATTAAATTATCTGTATCTTGAATTGTATACCAATGTGTATCTCCCACTTGAATTGAACACGACTCAAATAAATCGATAGTTTTAAGTCTATACATTTAAAAACAGTCAAAATTATTCAAAAATAATACAAACAATATCAAACTAATTATTTTGCATTTATGTATACTATTTGGATACCTTATAGAACATTTTTCAATAGTATATGTGAAAATGAATATATTTTTATTTAATTAAGGTAGAAACTTATGACACTAGAATTCCTTAACTATAAATATGTAAAATAATATATATTAGGCAGGACCACGACATGACGCGGTTGAACCGCTTATGCGTGAACACGTATCAGGCAATTGCATTTAAAATCAAAAAGTTTGAATTTGTTGAGCGGTTCAACCACTGTGTATAAACTATAATGAATCTTAGTTATATTTAAATATTTTCATTTTTAGTTTAAATTAATACTATAAAATACTTTTAAGCTGTATATATATATATGTATACAGTAGAACCCCTCTTGTCCATCACTACGGTTGATCCAACCAAAGTATTATCAATAAGAATACTTTAAAAATATGTGCATTTAGATCCAATATTTATGTATGCATGTAATATCCTCATTCAAATTTTTTGGGTTACACATATTATGTAGTAAATAATTTAACACATGTCTGTAATTTAAAATAATTTAATGAAAAATTTCCGTCAAATGATTTTGAATATTCTGATAATCTAACCATTCAAACCTTTTTCATGTTTCGACCACATACCCACAGTTCTGAAGGTGACGGAGTAGAGGGGTTCTACTGTAAATGCCTGTGCGTATGTAAAACACTATGAATGACGAATGTCTTAAGATATAATTTTTAAGCTGTACAATGTATTGCTCGCAGATTAGTAGTCATTGACTGTAATATTAATAAGTAAGGCCCAGATTTTTATGCAAATAAATATTCTTCTAAAGTTTACCTAGAATTATTTTTTTCCCATATTTTTGCATATGTAGTCACCATAAAATAAAAATAATAAAAATAATAAAGGATATCATTAATATTTCAAGCAAAACATAAATTATACATTATTAACATTTTGTAACCATTGACCAACATAACCTCATAAAGTGCATACAGTCTATTTTCTGTAACAGCTTGTAACTATATCTCAAACTGCAATAGATAATATACAACAAAATAACCAAGTACTTATTACATAATAGTTAATAGTTAATATATTAAAATGAATACTTATTTTTCTTTAGTATTTACTTTTTCAAATTATCACCAGTAAATAATCTTTGTGGCCAACATTCTTCATGTGGCTTTGTTTTACTTGATGTTTGGCAGTACCATTCAACTTCAACTGATGATACAATAACATCTTGAACATAAACTTTGATCCACTAAAATTAATAAATATAGCATAGTTACAACATCAAAACTTATTTATATAATGACTTTAATATATTACCTTGGTCCCATATTTATAGCTGATTTTCTTCTTATAATTGTGCAATAAACATTTCATTAAGTTACTGACAGTTAAAAATGTTGCACTTTCTAGGGAATCTAGACACATTTTTAATTTTTGCCCGTGATAGAACACATTGTCATCAATGGAAAAACTCTAAAATTTAAAAGAATTAAAGTCATAAAAAATTTTTTCAAGCTCTATTAAAATTGGTAGTAACATAATAAACAATAAAAACTAATAGTAAAACCTAACCTATGTTATTTAAAAAAATTTTAATAGACTAAATTATCAATATAAATTTTGAATTACATCACTTGTAGATAAACTTATGAAGTCTCTTCGATATGGATCCTCTAATGTAAAAATAGATCCATCTTGTGAAACAAATGTAACTTTACATTTTACTTCATAAACTCCGCCGACCCACGATTCATAAAAAACTGAGGAATCAATTGCAAAGGGCTATAAATAAAATGTAATAATTAATGATACTTCTAAAATTTGTATTAATGAATTAAACAAAAATTACTATTATTTATTAAAATAATAATAAATGGCATCAATAAAAATAATTAAATTTGAACAATATTTTATAATATACTGTGTGTTCACCAAAATAGGGAACACTGAATTTTTCAGCTGGATTATTTTGGAATAAATCAATTTATTTTTACAAGCTGGTGATATATAAATACATTTAAAATTTTTTTGAAATTTTGGTCCACACATGAGCAGCGAAAACTTTTTTTTTAATAGCAACACCTATTTTAAACACCATATTTGAATAGGTATGTTTTTTTTAAGCAATTTTTATGTATCTATCAACTATGATTTTTAAATTCAAAATTGACTGAAAACAAGAGTCTTGTCAATTTTAATAAATAATAAATTTTTTTTAGAAGTAGTATAATTTTATACCCATATTATGTTTGTCTTGTTCATAACACTTCTAAAAAAAAAAAATACGTACTAATATTCCAAAAATACCTAACCAATTAGAATTAATTATAAATTTATAAATGATTTTATCCTAAATTTTTAAAAATAATAAAAAAAATGTGTTATTTTTTAAAATTGACATGGCTCTTATTCAGTTAATTTTGAATTTAAAAATCATAGATGATACATTAGAATTGCTTAAAAAAAATAGACCTAACTAAATATTGTGTTCAAAATAGGTGTTGCTATTGAAAAAAAAGTTTTCACTGCTCATGTGCAGACCAAAATTTCAAAAAATGTTGAAATGTAATTAAAAATTTGTATATATATACCTACCTACCTACCATTAGTTTGTAAAAAAAATTGAATTCAACTCGTCAAAGAAATTCAGTGTTCCCTAAATTGGTACACACTTTATATTGCATATCTTGAAAGTAAAATTCTTTTTAGTAATATGTGTAAGACTTAGGTACAAAATAATTACAATAAATATATTAAATAAAAAAATATTCAAAAAATTTAATAGTAAAATAATTAATTAAAATTAAAAACTTTAATTCGTTTGATAGATATGTAAAAATAATTAATATTTAAAATATAATATAAGTACATACTTTAATGTGAGTAAAATTTCGAGAATTGATATTTTCTATTATTTTGTTAGTATTAAGTACTTTTACAGTGGCATATATATCAATATTTTCACAATATCCAAACTGACTAGGTTTGCCTTCACTAACTTTACGTACTACATCACCAGGCATTAATGATCGATCCATTAATACAACCTAGGAAGTTAAAAAAAAAGTAAGGCTCTAATTTCAAAACACTTAAAATTGCATATGTATGAAAAAAAAATAATATACTTTATCATCAGAGATAATTTCTTCAGCACCATTCGGATGCCAGATCACTTTGATCTCATTATGATTTTTATACGAGCTCTTCTTTAACTCGGTTTCTGATCGCGATCTGTTCGTCGTTAAAACCAAACCATACTTAACTAGACCAGATTTTGAAGACACCATGGCCACTTCATCTTCGTAAAAGAATTTTTCATCATCTTTCTCCATTATTTTATTGTACGTAAATAAAAGCGGGTCAGATGACAGTACCTAAACCGGCTTACATCAACGCACAATGTTAGTATTATATTTTGTAATTTCTTTTACTCAATAAAAGTTGGAGACATGCGACTTAATTTAGTTAAATATATAGAAATACCTAAATGCCAATCTAAAAACAATTTTGGGTCTAAATCTAAATGATTCATTCAGAAATACTGATAAACGTTATTATCATTTTTTTTGAGTGATGCAATGAGTAATCATATGGTCACATTGATTTGACATTTTCCACCAATCATAACGGACTACAAGGACATTATACTGTATTTGTAATGAATATACTTTTGGCGCACAATTTAAAAAATATAATAAGCCACAATTTTCTTAGTATTCAGTATAGTTTTTTACTTTCAATTAATTCTATTTCTGTGGTAAACTCGTGAATTGGTATTTATTACATTAAATGATGTAACTTTTTTCTTGTAACTCATTAACAATTTTTTTGATACTTCAAGGTTTAGTTAATATAATAAGTTAAGTCATTAAAAAAATTAAAAAAATGTATTTACTTAAAATAAAATAATGATTTAAAATATTCAATACCAATTATATTTTATAAAAACTACAAATTATTGAAATAACTTATTTTAACATTACATAGTTATTTATTTTCATTTATGTATGTGTAAAAATAAATCTGCTGTATAATTTTGAACTATCCAAAACTCAGATGTTCTTCAAAATACCCTTAAAAACTTTTTTTTTCTTTATAAGTTTAGCCATATGGCATGTATTAGCTCAATAGTTATTGTTTTATTTGTCACTTGTGATATGACACATTTGTTAAACTTATTGGATATGAGCACCTAAACTTGATCCATAAAAGCAGAGATGTATTTAGGAATTTTGCGTCCCAGGTAAAGTACTTTTTTTTATCACCCAAATGTCATTGGTAACAATGGTAAAGTTGACATTAACAACAACGTTAATTTTTGATATATCATAATACTCTTCAAAATTTACTGCCCCTAAAAATGTACCGCCTAGGGTCCAATCTCATCCCCGCCACCCTAAATACGTCACTGCTTAAAAGTATACTTATAGTTCACAATAATGTACACTATCTTAAAAAATATTTAGTTTTAAGATTAGCACATCATTGTTGAAATACAGAAATATAATATTGATTGTAAAAGACACAAGTATTATTTACATAATATATATGTATATATTATATATATACATATATATATTTGTAAATCATTTTGTTTAAGTAGTTGATAAGATTGTTAAATACATTATTAAAATGTTATACTCGTTTTTATTATTATAGGTATATTATATTTTTTTATACAAACATTTCACTCTAAATGTAATTAATAAATTATTACGATTTAAAATTTAAAAAATACAAGTATAACTTAATAAAAAAAAAAATGATTTTTAGTAGTTATTTACAATTTACATACTAACTTAGCCTATAAAAGAACAAATATTTAAATGATGTTACTTAAATAGGAATAGGTAAATCTTTTGCAACTAACATTAAAACATTTTCAGTTGTAAGTCTCCAGTTATCAATATTTTTTGATACAATACACCATGCTTCACCATGATGAGGTTCTGCTGCAATACACCTCTTTTTAATATCTAGTTGTGCTTCTTCAGTTCCATGTAATACTTCAAACCTATAGAAATATGCCCAAGCATCTCCAAAATCTGGATCAATTTTCACAGTTCTATTAAACCATTCTCGGCATTTTTGTAATTTACGTTCACTCCAAAATAACTTGGAAACAGCTAAAAGTACATTTACATCATGTTCACATTTTTTTAAAGCATCCACACTTTTAGTTTTTCGTTGTGGTCTTGGTTCTAAAAATATAGCTTCTGACCATAATATTCCAGCATTTGGACATTCTTGTAGTGCTTTTGCCATCATTGTGTTTGCTATATCTCTCATTCCTGCACGAAATTCTATACGTATAGCTTCTAACCATAGTTCTGGATTATGTGGATTTTTCAAACGACCTTTTTCCAATACTGATCTTGCTTTGGTTAACATTTTTCTTTTTTCATCTAATCTAGCTAACCAGATCCATAAAGGAATAGAACTGGGACACTTCTTTAGTGCAGAATTAAAAGTTTCATGTGCTCTATCTACATCTCCTTGTTGTTCTTCAATCTGGCCTTTCATTAACCATAATTTAGCATAATCTGGAAACTTAACAAGAGCTTCTTCAAGGATTTGTAAAGCTGTATCTAAATTGTTCAAACACCATTCAAGTTTAGCAGATTTCATCATTACTCTTGGAGTTGGAGCTGAAGCTCTGGCTTTAGATAACAAACGTCTTGCACGGTCAAATTCTGAATTTTCAGACTCTAATTTGACAGCAGCAAGCCAAATTTCTTCTGAGTTTGGGTTGGCTTGAAATGCTAGAGATAAAATACCACGAGCAGCTGGTACATCGCCAGCTAACCATTTTGATTTGGCTCCCATTAACCATAATACTTCAGATTTTGGACAATGAGCAACAGCTTTTTGTAACAAAGTTTCTAAAGAATCTCTTGTACCATGATTTTTTTCAAAATAAGCAGCTCTCAACCAAATAGATTTTTTACTTGGGAAAGCAGCTAACGAATGAGAGAAAATGGCTCTTGCACACTCATAAGCTAATTGACTTGCGCACGAGTCAGCATCTTCCATCCAAGTATGTTTACGATCTTCATCTTCTATTCCATATCCAATTATAGCTTTAATAAGAGCTTGACATGTTTTTACCGAACCACATTTTTCTGCTTCAATTGCTTCTTTAATCCATTGTTCTCTGTTAATTTCAACACCATTAGCACTTAATGAAGATATAGCACGATCTATGATTTTTTCAACCATATTAATATTACCATTAGCTTCTTCTAATTTAGCAGCTGTAGTCCAAATTTGTCTGTCAGTAGGAATATTTTCACGAGCTTTATTTAAAACTTTACGTGCATTTTCATATGTTTCTAATCGAGCTAAAGCTAACCATAGATCAACACTAGTCGGGCAACATTCAACAGCACGACTTAATAAAATTCTAGCATCTTCTGGATCTTCCAACTCAATAGCTGCTTTCCACAATCTAACTGAATTTGGAATATGTTCTAAGGCTTTTCTGTATACTTTTCTTTTACCTTTAGTTTCAGATTCTAAGTCAGCAGCTTTAATCCAAATACGAACTGATGTTGGAATATGTCTAACAGCTTGGGCAATAACAGCTTTGGCAGTTTCTGGAGGTTGTAAACGAGCAGCTTCAAGCCAAAGATCTTCAGATTTTGGATTATCTTCACAGCCTTTCATTATAACATTACGAGCAGCTTGAATTTTTCCTGTTACTTCTTCAAGACGAGCTGATGCTATCCAAGCTGGTGGATGATTAGGATTTGTTTCTCGGACAGACTTTAACAATAATCTAGCTTTTTTTATATCATTAATATCTCCCCCATATGTTGGAATCATACTATGTAAATCAGTCAAATACCCTTTAGGATCAACAACCGTTTGTCCTTCAACAGAGTCTGATACTTGGTTAAGTTTTACATTCATTAAAGTATTACGAGCTTGTCCCATTTTTCTTAAATCTAAGTCACCAGATGGAGTTAACATTCCAGGTGTAACAGTACCATGTGGATATTGACTCATAAGACCACTTGCTGAATCAATAGAAGAAGTACTTTCACCACCAAGACTTCTTGAAAGTACAGTGTCAGGAAGTGGTGTGAATTTTTCAGCTCTAGGGTTTCTTTGTTTACGATTTCTAGCATCACCAACTTCGGGAATATTGCGCCATTCATCTTCACTAACCATAGTCAATCTAAAAAATAATACATTTTTAGAAAGATGTAAAAACAGTGTTTAAATATATGGTGCATAATGCAAAAGAATTTAACCACCTTTTATTTTATTGTGTATACATAATAGAATAGAATATTTTAAAACAAAATAAATACCACGATCTACTAATAAAGTTTGTTAATTGATAGTACATTATTTTATCAACCATTAAAATTTAAACATTAATTTTAGAACTGAGAATAGTTAATTCAAAAAAATGTTTGCAAAGATAATTGATTAGTGAGTTAAACTGTTTTAGAACTATACCATATTTACACGTGTAACTATATAATCAGTTGCGGCAGAAAATTAATTTTTTTTCTATGAAGCAACAATTTACCCACTCACAAATCGTTTTCATGAAAATGTTTATGATTTACCACAATACAACACCAATTATAAACGATTCTTGAATCATTAATACCTTTATTCACCTACCTGTAATTTTACAATAATTGGTCTCTTCATAAAATAACTATTTGCTATTACTGAATATAATTATGTACATATTGATTTACCCTCTTTTTAAGTCACTGAATTGTTGTTGAATTTTTGGTCGTTCTTGTCGGTATTTCTCTAATTCTTCTTTTAATCGTTTCTCTCTGTATTCTTTGCGTTTTTCATCCATTCGTTTATCAATTTCTTCATAAATCATGTCTGCTTCTTCATCATCTTTATCGTATGGATCCTTACTGAATAACGAACCACCATAACCACTGAATTCATCATAATTTGAATCGTTCAAATCTTCATCATCGTCTTCTTCTTCGTCCTTTTTTTTCTTTTTTGTTGGTGGTGCATGTCGATCGTCGGAAACATCATTAGCATCTCGTGCTGGACCAATATCAGATCGTGTTGTAAATCCTGTAGCACCTCGACCAACGCCAGCAACATATCCAAGAGGTGCAGGAATACCAATAAAATGTTTTTTTACCTTACTCACTAATGCGGCTGGTGGTGCTGCCATAATAATATTTTTTTTTAATCGACAAACATTCAAATTTAAAAATTCAGAATTAAGATTTTACAGATCCCAGTATCTACGTATTTCAAGTCTTACTGTTTACACTTTACAGTACTAGTGTTTTCACTGTTTTCGAAGATGGTTTTTATTACAGTCGTATCAATATTCTATGCTATCAAACAGAGGTTTTGTTGTTGTTGATAAAATAAGAAAACTATGGTTTTTCGTCCAAGAATAAAAAGGTTTATTCCATGATTCTTTAACCTTGAATTGAAATGTTTATCTTTTTTATAATATCCCGCATTTTTTTTTATTCGTTTATCATGAGAATTATGTTAGGTTATTCGTTATCTTTTTTCTTCTAACTATGAGCCATTCACCATTGAGAATTAATGCTATAAACTAATTCGTAGTGATATAGCGGGTTTTTCCTTCTTTAAAATTTTGTTGGTTTGGCGAATCAGTGGCGATTATCGTTATCGTAAATCGTAATATACTAATATCCGTTATTAATATTTGGACATTTAGCTCAAGCATTTGTCACTTGACACTTCATAGTTCTTACCTACTTATAGTTTTCACGTTTTTGTGACCAGCTCCTTTTAACTCAATATTTTTTGTTCAAGTAATAATTCTACTTATTTGTCAACGGATCTTCTCTTGATAGGTAAGTCACTAATTAGTTTTACCATCAACAAATAATTGGCCTTTATAATAAATACTTAATACATAATATATTGAATGTCTAATTAATACATGTATTCATACAGTTATTTAACATGTGGTTTTGTAATTCGTAGATTATTAATCAATTTTCAATATTTTTTTTCTTAATGAAGTAATAATGGCTATATTAAATAAAATAAAATTACAAGGCTGTATTATATTTGGCGGGAAACCAATTTTGGTTTTGTTCTTAATTTTTTCGCAGTATTTAGCAAACTTATATTTTTCTCAGTTGTAATTTTACTTCAAAATTATCATTGCTAGAAAGTGATTGTAATGTCTGTCATATAATGATACCAGATACGTTAATGTTACTATTTAGTATGTACAATGTAATGTAATATATTATGTGAATTAACATGTTTTTTATGTTATTGTGTGAAAAATGTCATTCCAATTGCATATACTTATGACTTCATTAATTTAGTGACTTAGGTTTTTATTCATTAATTGATTTCCTTTGTAATGTAGTAGGTATGCTCACTATATTTTTTAATTTAGCTCTATATTTATTTAGAAAGATACACGTATACAAGAGATACAAGTAGGTATTATTATAATAATAATTCTATTAAGTATAAAAAATAAAATTAGGTTATAGCTATTATATAGGTGTAGACATGGGTGCCCATTGAGGAGGGCTAGATAGGGCATTTGCCCCTCCATGGACAAAAAATATTATGAACTTGTAACTCAATAAATACCAGCATAATATCATTAGTATCTTCATTATCTTACTTTTGAGAAAAATTTTATTTTGACCCCCCCCCCCCTAAAATGTTACCCATGGGTGTAGAATTTGTGTCTTGATTAATTTTAAAGTGTGCTTTGTGCCCTGATATCTCTTATATTAAATATAATATACATAGGTATTAGAACGGAGATCTTGATGACCAGATGTTTATAATGAGTACTAATTCAGTAATATAGTAATAGTAATAACAATAAAGTGCGAGTCAGTGACAGTAGGCCTAAGAACAAAGGGTAAGATAAATAGTATATGGTTCAGTTAATTTATTTTGATATAGGTATAGCAAGAATAAAAATAGATCTAAAACTAAAAGCGGTACAAAAGAAATGCCGCTTGGGAATGATGATAATATCATATTATATTACAGGGGTGGCCAGCGAGAAGAGACTCGCGAGCCACCAAATGTATTAATAAATATGGAAGAGCCAAAATAAATGTAAAAAAAAAAAAATCATATTATATAATACATATATTCATATTAAAAAAAATTGTTAATACAAAATATGTTAGGTACGATAATATGCGAGCACGATGTCAGTATCGTGGGGATCTCTGGACGATATTAAGGGGGTTCCGAATGGACACATTTTAGATGTGATTTGCCAGAGTTAGAGTGAGCACCTTCATGCCACCCAGTTCATTAATTGTGTCTTTTGGTCTTAGAATATTTTTCCCTAGTTTAATTAATTAATTGGACATAGAATAATTTACAATAAAAAACCTCTTAGAAATATTTTGTCGATCTTCATTTTTTAACTGATCAACCTTAATCTACATCACTACGGTTGCTCATAAGTGGCACGCTACAAGTGCTAAAAAAACCCTCGCAAACATGCAGTTTAATAACTAAAAATATTCAATAATATGCTGTTAAAATTTTAAGAAAGGAAAAAATATTAAACAAATGTCTCTGTTTGATATTAACAATTAATAAAAAATATTTAGGTAAATGGGTATAATATACATTTTTCTGTTTTTTAATATTATAAAACTGTTAATTATATTTTTCTTCACTTCAAAACAATCAATTTAATCTTACCTAAAATATTCTATAATAGTCATATAAAAAAATTAACATATAAGTATAAGAAACTAAGAAGCCAAGAAATTCCAAACATTAGTTATAACTCCGGTTATAACTTAAAAAAAATAATTACATTAACAAATTAAGGAATATGTGCCTTTAAATAATATCTGTTGTAAATGTTTGGTAGAGAATTTCAATTCTGTCAAAATAATTGATAAGATGTTTTAGCACTTCTACCAAAAAAAAAAAAAAAAATCATGCAAGCATTAATTAAAGATAAATTTCCTACTCATTGCACTAAAAGATCAATATCATGAATTTTTTAGACAACAAAATCATTCTTTTATAAGGTGCAAAATAATGCACTTCTTACAGCGCTTAATATTTCAAGATAACACCTGAACTTAATAAGCATTTAGAAAGAATAATTTTGTGTTAGTTTTTTATTAAAGTAAGTTGATCTATATCAAGGATTTCAAACCTTTTTTTATAGCAGGTATTTAAAATCTGAGATATAGTTTGACATCATAGTCTAATTTTTTTTTAAATGTTTAGTAATAGTACATTTAGTACCCCAAAAGTCCTAGACATTCAAAAATACAATTTTATTGTTTTATTATTTAATTATCATTTCTGAAAAACCTCCACTTGGCCTATGATAAATAGGGCTCATTTTTCAGGTCTACAATTACAGTATTAAATTTAAAGATCAGAATATTGTTTGAACTAAAGTTTTCTCTGGACACTTAAGTTTCAGATCTACTCCACAATTCATAGAAAGATTGATTTAAAAATATTGTTTATGGTTATTATACTAATGTGAAAACAAATTTTACCAGAAATCTTAAATCATTTAAATAATTAGTATTGTCATTATTGTAGTCGTTTCTTTCATCGCCATTGTAGAAATTTTATGATGGCTCCCTCTTAAAGCCAATGTTGTACACTTTGAGATCTATTGATCTAGGTTAGTTTATAATAATTTCAGTAGCGGTACGTGAATACAATTTACGGGAAGACTTAACATTTGTGTAACTATTGGCTATTTATATAAATTTTTACTTAAAATATTAGTATTTTATTCAATGCCGTAACTGATTAAATTAGCTTAATAATTCCGAATATAGTTAATTATATTTTTAATAGATAATTTATTCAACTTCATTATAAGTTATTAATTTTAACTACTGAAAAAATATAGATAAATAGCATCGTTTCTTATATTATACAATATATTGTTAGATTTAAATATATTTATATATAGAAATTAAAACTGATAAAATAACAAGTATAAAAATTATATCTATAACAATAAAAATATTTAAAATAATATTTCAGCCATATTTTTTTATAAACAAGTTCAAACCTTCGTTCTTTTTTTTCTGCATACCCGACTACGAATATACTATTAAAATAATGCACTGCTCGGTGGCAAATGTTACTGATGACTGATGAGACTAGTCTCATGGCCTCCATTGGTACAAAAACCATTATCGCTATGACCCCCCTCCCCTCTAAACTTTTATATACCATCTATAATACTAGATTGGAGACTGTTGTGATTACGTCTCATTCGTATTACGACCTCATAGTCCATCGTTAATCATTATCGCTAATTCCAAGAATGGTATATCTAGTGCTATTTTCCTAGAACCTATGCGTTTTATGTAAACGCACACCACGATAAAGAGAATATTTATACACAAATACTTATGAGAAAATATTTTTAAAAAAATTAAAAATTAGTTTTATTGCTATGTTACAACTATTGGGGAGACGCCGTCTCAAAGCCTCCCTTGACGCACTGCCCCTGAATAATTTTTCTTGATATCTCAAACCTTATATTGAGAATTTAATTATTAAATGGGTTATAACTATTCAATACTACAATTTTAACATTTTCATTCCTCGTTTGGAAATGATCAAAAGTAATTTTATAAACCCTTGATTACCTTTTATAACATATTACAGTATATACGATGTATTCTACATTATATAAGAGTAATCTTAGGCAAAGACTGATATTCGTCCAGTTTGGTTAGATCATATCTTTAGATAAATTGATTTTCATTGACCTTAGTTGTTAGCATCCATTTACTACGATCAACCACAGTTAAACATTGTAATGTTATTTTATACAAAATGCATTATTTGAATTTTTCAATTTTATTGGTACTGGTTTGTTATCGCTCTACCATCTATATATTAATAAATACATCTTACAAACAATCTAATAATTCGACGGAAAAAACTTACTATTATTACTATAAAATACCTATTATAGATATTGATTACATATTATAGATGGATATAAAATTAAATATATAATATCAATCAAACATTACAGTATGTATTTGTCTGTGTTGAAAATGAATTTTTTTTTTTACATTTTTCAATATTCTATTTTTTAATTTTAATTTGCTTAAATATTATATCAATATATCATTGATTTATTACATTTATAAATATCAATAAAGAAACTCATTATTTTATATTTACATAATGTATTTATTGTTGTATGGATGGAGGAGCTATAGTTTTCACTTGTCGCTGCAGGGCTTATTAACCCAGTATCATTTTATTAACTGATTATGCATTTGCCTCATCTATAAGTTGTTTTTGTCAATGAGCAAAAAGATATCAAATTAGCATTTGGTTAAAATGTTTTATTTGGGAATAGAAAGTACACATTGTCTTTCTCTTTTTATTTATTTAAAAACCATGTAGTAATAACTTTAAAATGTTTAATTCTAGATCAAAAAAATATAATGACATTATTTTAAGTTTAAATTCTGTTGATTGACAACAACTATAAATTTAAGTATGTATACACATCTCATAGGATTTTATATTTTAATAATAGCACTATAAAACCAATAACTAGTAGCTTAGTAACCAGTAACTAAGTAATTAAACATCATAAATATTTGAAGATCAAGGTGAATTAAAATGAATAAAATATAAATGGTGAATAAAATTTGTATTATTAACTTCATAAATAATGCTTTATATTTTCAAATAGACAATACAAAATATATATACCTAGTTATAGTTTTAGACAGTAAATTGTAATTGATGAAAATTTGTGTTAATGCAGAATCAGAATAATAATGAATAATATTATCTTCATAGGCTTGCGCAGACTTTGATCGCAGGGGGGTTCTTAAAAAGGTCCAAACCAAAGATTCTTGTGTGATAGTAACTGGTAAATTAATAACTTTATCACATTTATTTTATATTTATACTATTATATTAAAACTGGCTTCCCCACTTTTTTCATGTAAAATGTAAAAATGTTCGCTATCTAGTAAAATATCATTTATTAAAGAAAAAGCCAGAGGCTGCAACCCACCCAACCACCCCCGTGCGCACACCTATGATTATCTTCAATATTTATAAGAAAAAATAACCTAACATTGGTTATTTTATACATTTATGAATAGGTACATTAAACTTAATAATTATTAATTAATGTTTAGTGAGTAAGTTATTTAAATATAGATCGAACGTAATAGTGTCTGAACTATTATTTTATGGTGGATCTCATTATCTTAGATAAAATAGTCCATAAACAGCTAGTTAAAATACATAAAATAACTGCTACCCATCCTATACTCACACTCCAGCCTAGTGAATATATTCTGGCAGTTAGCAATTGTTCCCAAAAATGTATTGTTTGACACATGTTTCTACTGACATTAATCATACCATCGATAAGTGCTAGTGATTGATTGCAATTATTCTGGCTATGTGTTTTTCTTGAATGATGTTTATTGTGCATTATTCCCAATGTGAACAATCCAAAAGTTCCTATAAAATAACAATTTAAGTTTTATACCTAATAGATATTAGATAAATTATCTAAGATAATTATACCATTTTAACACTCATTATTTCAAAAACTTTAAAATAAATGTTGAAAATATTTTTTATGTATACATTATTTGAAGTCAATAAAACAGTATTATACTTGAACAAAGATTATGACTAAATTTAAATATTTGGTAAAAGTATAATTACTGGAAAACTTAACTTTTACTTATTATTACTGATGTATGTCATCATTTCTATCTTTTATTAATCTATATTTGTACATTTTTTGGTAACAATCTATTATGATTAAAGTCTAAAGTATAAAAAAATCCTTACTATTGTAGGTAATATAATTCAAAACTAATAAAAGTGAAATGATGACATTTTTCTACAGATTTTAATCTACTATTTATTTGTATAATAACTGTGTTTATCTATCATATTTTTTTTTAATTATAAGTTTAATCAACATAATTTAAAACTGTTTAAAATTATTTTTTATTTAAAATTTAAAAACAATATCATCCAATAACAATTGGAAAAAGCGTATGGTTAGGTTTTTGATAAGATAATTTATTGCCCAAAAAAATATACGTAAATGTTGTATGCAAATAATAAATATTAAGATTTTGGCCCATTTCACTAAGGTTGTACCTCTTGGTAATGAAATTTATTTACATTTATACAACATAGTTGAATATATTTTATACTGTTGTACTACAATAATATAATATAACATGACATTTTGTTAAAATTTGAGCAAATCTATAGTTATATTACCTGCTAATAAATACATTACAGCCGTGATTAACATAGCACTAATTTGATGGCGAAAAATAGAAAAAAGTCCAATCAATGACGCAGTAACAACTATTATAATGCATACCAATGCACATGATATTGACACATTTTGCATTCCTTTAACATATTAAAATAGGTAGTTAAATAAATATTTATTAGTGAATAATAGGGTTTTTAAATTATGCTTTTGTTTTTTCAATAATGTAATTATGTCATAATTTATAAGTTTTTTTTTAACTTTTTTAAAACATTTGTCAATTTTTTAAAAAGTTTTTGTTCACACTGTAAGTGGAAAAATTTCTCGTTTGTCAATATACATATCTTTTTTATTACCTAATTATAAAATTGATCTAGATAATTATCATTTAGTTTAGTGTTCTACAAGTCAATACAAAACAGTTAATAACATTTTTTGGATTTAAATATATTAAACCGAAACAGTTTAATCAGTTGAAAGCAAAAGTCTCTCAATTATACACCAATATGTCTGTGATAAGGACAACCTTCTAATTTAATTTTGGCCTATTTTTATTGTACTAGTATTTTTAAATCTTTTTTAAAATCAGTAATAATTTTGTTTGTTTTAATACAGTAGTTCTTAACCTTTTTCGATTCATATCATCTTTAACCTCTAGAATCACACTGTGTCACCCTAACATCAAAATAATAAACAATCTTAGCTGTATAATGTATATAGGTACTATATTTAAAAATTATTTCATTATTAAAAAAAATAGTACTGTACACAGAAATAAACGTTTAAAACGTTAATACAAATATGAATAAAATAATATGATTTTTTTCACAAAAATGTATTTATATTTATTTAAAATGTTTTTTCCTTTTCTCATTGATTTTTCGAGTCAAGAAATATAATGACAAAAGCTATAAAATCACCAAAAAAGCATGGCAATTAAATAAGTGTATGAGTTTTATAAAATATAACATATAAATACAATTAATATTATTTATATCACCTTTATTAACCTAACCTTTTTAGAAGAATTAACATAAATATAATATAGTTAAATGAAACGGTTTTAGTGGAATTTAGGTAAGTGTAATATGATAGCTAAATGCTTTTAGGAGAGTTAACATTTGCCATTTTTTTTTTATGTCCAGTATGAACTATTTATAAATAACATTATGTTAAATGTTTAAACTTAAGCTATAACAATTGAAGATTTTTTAAATTTTGTAAAATATTAAGCTTTAAATGCATATAAAAAAAATATAAAACATGTACCCATCATTGTAAAATAAATACATTTATTAGTCCACTTAAAAATCTAAAAATATATTGAGCGCATTAAGCCTGTTTTTCTGTGTTTATCTACAATGTAGATTCTACATGCAAGCTTTTTTATTAGATAGCCTTCCTAAATGATATTTATTTTAACTTTCTAGTGTTAATTATTGAATTTTTTTAGAAAAAGTAAATAAAATAAATTTTTATATTAACTTAATATCTCAAAATGCCTTAAATAAATTCTGTATACGGTCCACTGTACATTACTATACATCATATACGGTCTACCATATGTTTTTTTATATTTAATTAAAATATCATTACGTATAGCCGTTTAGGTATATATTATAATATATATATAAATAATTATTATGGATTACAATATAATTTAATGTTTCTGTGAAAACATTCCAATGAGTCAATTTTTTTCCACCATCTTCTACCAAAAAATATACTCATATTTTATCAGTATCAATTTGAATAAGTCAATTTTCCATTAAAAACGTATAAAAGTATTTTCCCCTGGCTGAATAATTAAATTGACGTTTATTGCAAATAGTTAGCATAATTATTAAAAACTTTGATTGGGATTAAGTTTAATCGTCGCTGGCGTCTGGTTAGGTTAGGTTAGTCTGATGGGAATGACTCGGTTATGCAGTGGTAGACGAAAAGTATACGGTAGACTGCAATTCAGTGCCGGCGTGCGGCGCTAGGTTTTTCGCTGCCTTGTGCCAAATTACCTATAATATACTGCCCTTTTATAATTTATATATTTTTATTTATAAACAACGCCGCCCCTAAAATTCCAAATAAATTTGTCGCGCAGGTCGCTCATGCTTTCCGCCGGCATTGGACTGCATACAACAAGAATACCAAAAATTAATAATAAAATCGTCTTAATCGGAAATTATAAATCATTATATTATAGACCGAAGTTGTAACTTGGATAGCATTATTCATAAGCATTAAAAGAAAAAAATTCCATCTACAAATCATAAATAGTGAGATATTTGGTTCTTACCTCAATTCTTACAATATACATAATATGTACATAACTTAAAAATATTCATTGAAATTAAAGCAATACAACATTGTTCAATCGATATGTATGATAGAAAGTCATAAGTGTATATATATATTTTTTGAGTGAATAATATTAATATACGAGAATTATTCTGCCGTAACAATTAAAGCATGATGTTTATTAATAAACATATAATACATTAAATGTATATATATATATATATATTTATATTTAGATATACCTGAGTAAACTTAATAGTTGCGTGACTTATTTAACCTAACTAACTTCCCTATTTTTTTTTTCATTTAATGATTTTTATATGTATGTATAATGTATATAAAACAAAAATAAGTAATTTTAAAACTTTATTTTACCAAGTTTAACATTATATTTTTGTTATTATTAATATTATTTGGCTTAAAAACGGAATTTTTTTGTGTAATTGATATACATAAAAACAATAAAGCAATTGTATTACTTACTATGATGCCAGTCTGGTTTAAAGTATTCTTCTTCTGGAGGTTCTTCAGCTAAATAATTTACACATTTAGGTAACACCGATCCCATTTTATTGTTTGTTTCTTGGTACAGTTGTATTAACTGATCATCTAAGAATTGACAAAATTGTTAATTCTAAATTCTTGTATAATTTAAATGAATACTTTTAAATTAGATTGAATATAACTACCTAATTAATTTATAGAACATTTTAGGTACATACTAATGTACTGTAGTATTATTACCCTGCAATATAATTACCAAGATTTTACGATTTGAGTAATTCAGTACATTTAAAGTATCATATTTTGGTTAACAAAAAAAAAAAAAATTAAGAATTGCAGGTTACAAAATTGCATGTAATATTTTATTTATATTTGCGCTACGACTGCTATTAAACTGAATTTCGTGACTTCGCAATCTATCTATATGACCAATATTAAATGTTTTAATTATTTTACCGGAAAAAGTATTAATGTCATACTGTATCATAATATGATAATAATGTATTTATTTTAAGTTTATAAAGTGAATTATGTATTGATGTTGCAATATTGCTATTATTAGATTCTGAACGGAGTGAAGAATGTATTGATTTTACAATGATGTATGTTTTTTTTTTTTTTTTTTGTTTTTTTTTTTTTTGTGTCTGTGTACAGCATAACTAGTCGAAATAATGCTCCAATTTCAAACAATGGGGGTGGTTTCCGATGTAAAAGTGAATATCCTTGGTGCATTATAGAGGTAAAAAGTTAACATTTTCCAACAGTTTTCAAAAAAATCGAGAAAAACAAAAAAAAAATGACGGAAAAACGGCAATTTTTACGCAAAACCAGTTTTCGACCAAATCGATTTTTTTTTATGGTTGTAATTCAAAAACTAATCACTGAAAATACTTGAAATTTTCACCAAATGTTAATGTCAGTGGTATCCGTATATAGTTAAATTTTCAAAAAATTTTGACTTTTTTTGAGTTATTTATAGACTACTGAAATTTTCGATTTTTTTGAAAATTTTTTTTTAAAGTGTCGATAAAAAATTTTTGGATGACCAAAAAGTTTTGAAAATTTAATACAAGGTTCCTTATGAGTTGTTTTTAATGTAGCTAAAAAAAATTAAAAATCGTTAGTCACAATTTTTTTTTATAAGCGTTTTTAGTTCAAATTTTTACGAAATCTGTCGAAAACGCGAAAATTTGCAAGAAATTTTGAAGTTGAAAAATCATAAAATTTTTTCTTTTATAACTAAGTTTTGAAAATTTGGTACAAGGTTCTCCATACATTTTTCTTCAAATATCTGTAAAAAAAACTCTACCGGATTCAGGCAAAAAATTTTTATGAGTGTTTGAAATTTAAATTTTTACAAAAACCGCGTTAAATAACAGTTTAGCCTCAAACGATTTTTGATATTTGTTATTATTCAAAAAGTATAAGTCGTAGATACTTGAAAATTTTACCAGTTATTAAGATTCGCGTTTTCTTTACGTGATTTAAATTTCAAAATATTTTGACTTTTTTTGAGCTATTTATAGACAACTGAAATTTTCAATTTTTCTGAAAAAATATTTTTGAAGTGTCGATAAAATTTTTTTGGCCCTATCAAAATACTTGAAAATTTAATACAAAGTTCCTCATATGTTATTCTTATAGTGATTAAAAAATTATAAGAATACATAGGCACAATTTTTTTTTATTAGCATTTGAAGTTCTAATTTTGACGAAAATTCGTCAAAATTATGAATATTTGCGAAATATTTGAAGTTGAAAAATCATAAAATTTTTTGTGTTTATAACTAAGGATTAAAAATACAACACTAAGTTTTCCATAAGTTTACCTTCAAGTATCTATAGAGAAAACTCGAAGCATCATTATAGGAAAAATTTTAAGTGCGTTTGAATTTTAAATTTTAACGAAATAGCGTAATGATAACGATTTATCCTCAAACGATTTTAAATATTTGTTATTATTCAAAAAGTATAAGTCGTAGATACTTGAAAATTTTACCAGTTATTAAGATTCGCGTTTTCTTTACGTGATTTAATTTTCAAAATATTTTTTAATATAAGCTGGTTTTTTTAAACCACCTTTTTCACCAACCACTAGAAATTATATCCTAGGCTGACAAATCATCTTCGTTCAGAATCGTTTTTCGTATACAATGATAACTATCATTGGATTCAAATTTAACACTCCTATAATATATAATAATGATCCATACAGCACCTAATGTACAGCAGAGCGGTACTCACTTGCCGACTTTTTTTTTATTAAAAATTTAGGAAAAACAATTGATTTTGTTTTTTTTAGTCGCTTTTAATATCATTTGATTATTAAAATTAAACTTAAACTAAGACACATTGGATATCAATTTGTCGTATTAATACTACAAGTATCATGCATGCATCATTTAGCTATAATATTATTATATAGTACAATTTATTTTCTATTATTAAGAGAATTAGCTCAAAAAAGTTCTAAAATAGCCATCCTGCAGTCTTATTTCATTATTAAGCTTAATTTATTGTATTTCTTACGGTTTAACGAATAATAAATATAAATTGTTTAAAAACAACAAAACCGGAAACCTTATTAGAAAACAATAATTAAAAGAATTGTATACGAATCCATTAAGTGGCGCCGTTTTGTCCCGTCATACATTTCATTTTACATTGTTTTAATACTTCCAATGTATAGGTACATAAGTCTATTATACTCAGAATAACTACAAGTACCTGTTAGAGAGATACATAAAGTCCAAATTCCACCGTACATTGGTGCCAGTATAACTGTAGTCGTCGTTTCTTCTGTCAGATGTAATAATGTGTGAATGTCGTACAAATCCTTTTGATGATATTGATTTACTGTAGCCAAAACTAATAAAGCATCTCCGTTATTTACTGGAGATGGCTTTACCGCATTAATTGTTATTTTTAATGTATTTCCATTTACTAGCCATTCAGTATTTATATTATTGAACCACTTGGACGATTTATTTTGTGTTTTCAACACTGATATTGCCTAAAAATAAAATTTATATTTTATTATGAGTAAATTACTTTAAATTTATAACGCTAAATTCTTGAATACTTACCTCTTGAAAATCCCATTCCATACTTTCCCAATGATTAGTCCAAACTGACGTGCATAACATAAATGTTGTACACGATGAAAGTATAAGCGTGATTGTGAGAAAAAGTGTGAGTGGTTGTACGGATAAGCATCCCTGTGTTTCCGTTGGCCAATAATGGACCGTCACAGTGTCCATATTATTCTATATTTTTAAAACTATGTTATGTAACAGTATATAATATATTTGAATTCATTTTGTTAAATTATTGCTTAAAATAACGATCTGGAATTGTATTTAAAAATGAACATATTAATAGTTCATATTTTTTGGTTTACGCTATTCTAAATTTTATTGTGAGTACGTGATAATTTAACGACTGTCTAGTGTCTACAAAATCGTAAAAGTAGTCAGTTAATAAGATTGAAATAATCATGAAATGAATTTAATTTTACATAAAGTAATTGTATTTTACCTTTAACAAAATATAGATATTGTTCTTCCAACCTATAGTTTTTAAATATTTGATTACACTATAAGATATGTATAGAATATATTATCGTATATTAATATATTATATGTATCTAAGTATAGGCACGTGAGATGATGTATTTTTATTTTATCTTTTATCACATAGTCGTTAAACATCTTAATTATATTGTATATAATAATTTACAATTACAAGTAGAAAACCTACTATTTAAGATCGTTTCTTTACTGACTTTACTACATTCTTAAAGGTTATAATAATTTGTACATTTTTAAATGTATGTTTATATGTTGTATGATATATTTTAAAAAGATTACTGTGAAATATGCGAGGAAATATTGTTTTATTATTAAAAATTGTTTTTCATTTTAAAGAGTTAAGGATAAAACGTCTCTTAGTATATATAAATATAATATAATATATCACTGTATCAATATTTGTACTGTTCGGTGTTGTAATTTCCCAACACTCCGTGATATAATTTTAAAAATTGTGGGTTGATTTCATAATATTATCCCTCGATCAGACTTACAAACCGTAGATTCTTAAGATTATACAATATAAATAATACTAATCATAAATACATTAATCACTGTTTATTCTTAAATAAATTTCGTTCTTAAGAAATACGTCAGGTACAATATTACAATTAAGGTTTGAATGATAACATAAATAATAAAATGTTATTATGATAACTACCGCCTACACATAATTTAAGTAATTTATCATAAATAATGCTTACTCGATTATATGCGTGAATCCCTGATTTTGTAATAAGGTGGTAAAAATACGGTGTATTGTTTCTATTTGTATGTGTATATTATAATTTATAAATAACTACCTATGTACAGTGTCACATACACCGCAATATGATTTAGCCTGTATCTTAATTTATGGCTTTTAAATGTTCGATATTACTTATCGTTTTTAGTTTCCTGCGATCTTTTGAATGAAATGAAAAATATTTATGAAAAACGTGACCTTACCAATTATTATAATATCGTTATTAATACATTTGACGTAGGTATATATGTTTTAGTCCCGATTTTAAATGTGCTCCTGAAGAGTATTTTAAAACTACAAAGCACACGATTACTAAGCAATATTAATAACTAGATGCTGAGTAGACTATTAGACTCCAGTGTGCGTGAAAGCACGTTTGACCCGATCTATAATATCTGGAACTGGGGTATAAAGGGCGCCAAGCTCTAATAAACATTCTCGGCTACAAGTAGAGCCAACATAAAAAAAATGTTTACAATAAAAATGTACTATATTAGTCGGAACGTTTTTACTGTGCACCGTACACGCTGGATTAAAGTTTCATAAACAATGTAAATATAATCTTACCTCAGTACCTATATCACGTAACTTATATTTTTATATAGGTAATTAATATGTTCCAGGTGTATCGCAGTACGGTTTTAATTACTTTTAAGATTTGTTATTAAAAATATAATTGTTTCTTTAAGAGGAATATATTATAATAATTCTTTTTATTATAAGAATAACTTATTAGCTATATTCATGTTGAATGTTGATAAATAATAATGATAACAAAATTATAGAATAATATTAAAATATCACCAATAATCGCTAAGCATACATTTTTTCTTTTTAGATTAAAATGCCTTCTGAAGTAGTACAAAAAGAAGCTGAGATTGGTGTCGAAGAGAAAGATATTGAAAAAATTGATTCAAAAACCGAGGCAAAAGAAAATGGTTCCCAAGAATTGAAAACCGATGAAATTCAAACAGTTGATAAATCAGAAGAATCTGAAATCAATGAAGAAGAATTATCTGAAAGTGAAAACAAAGAAAATGAGGAACCTACTATTGAAGATATAGAATTGCAAAAAAAGCGTGCTGAACAACTTTTAACTGATGGTAAACGTCATTTAATAATCAAAGATTTTCAAGAAGCTGTTGATGTCTTAAGTGAAGCATGTAGTCTATTTGGAACCATATATAGTGAATTAGATGAAAAATGTGCAGAAGCTTATTTCAATTATGGATGTGCCCTTCTTGAGCTTAGTAAGAACCAAATAAGTCCTGTTGGACTAGAAGAAAAACTTGAAGAAGAAAATGACGATGAATCTTCAACTGAAGAAATGGATTCAAATAATGTGACGACTGAGGATAATAAAGCTTCTATGTCTGATGTCACAAATGAAATAGAAAAAGAAGAAACAGACAATGTTGATGATACCAAATCAATTGAAAAAAAAGAAAATTTACAAGAGGAAACATCTGATGATGTAAAAGAAAACGAAGTTGGAGAACAGTCCACTGAAAAAGAAGATACGTCTGTTGATGAAGGAGAAAAACCAGACGAAGAAGATGTTGGAGAAGATGAAGTTAATGATTTACAGATTGCTTGGGAAATGCTCGAATTGGCAAAAGTGATTTATAAAAACAAAGATACTGAAGAATCAAAACTTAAGCTTGCTGAAGTTTTAATGAAATGTGGAGAAGTAAGCATTGAAGATGAAAAGTTCGAAACAGCTATTCAAGACATGACGGAATCTTTGGAAATCCGAAGGTGAGTTATTTTTAGAAATTATAAGAAAGTCAAAATAATAAGTTACATTTTTACAGGTTATTATTACCAGAGGATAGTCGTATCATTGCCGAAACTTTATTTCAATTGGGCATAGCACAGGAGTTGGGTGGAAGTGGTGAACAAGCAATTGAACTGCTAACAGAAGCTGTAACTGTTTTAAATCACAAAATTAAAACCTTGGAAAGTATGAACAGTGACAGTGACACAACTAAGGCAGAAATTGCCGAAGTTAAATCTATTATTCCCGAAATACAAGAAAAAATTGTAGATATCAAAGAACGTAAAAAGGCTGCTGTAAGTGCATTGTTGGCTGCTGTAGGTGCTTCTAACTTAGCAACAACAAATGGTGAATCATCATCAACGACTAAACAGGCATCTAACATAAGCCATTTGGTTCGTAAAAGACCTAAACAAGAAGAAACAGCAGATATTGCTCCTAATAAGGTTCCTAAACTTGAAGAATCTTCAAATACCAAACAATAATTTGGAATCTGTGTATTTGTTTAATTTATTATATTCCTCCAGTTTTAAATCATTGGATTAATTTTTATTTTTTAACATTCAAAATTAAGTACCTTGTATTTTAATTAATTAAGTGAATTATTTTTGTATTTTTTTTTCTTTAAATTAAGGTTACTTTACTGCAAATAAATATCAAGACTGTCCTAAAATATTTAATTTTTTAAAAGAGTACTTTTTATTTTTATTGCTAAGCATTTTAAAAATTACAATACGGACGATTAGTGTTACGTTACAAATATTATAAATCCTTATCAAATGTCCCAATTGGATCCAAACAAATATTTTATACTACGTAAGCATATACTTTTAGAAAATTTGAACAAAATTGTAGTTTAAACTATCAATTTATGCAATTTTTCATTAAACTAACTATGCACAGTGCATTAGTACACACAAACCTTAAGAGTTTATAAAATTAAACAATTCTGCTTAAACAATATATAAATATAATGAAAATATTAACTTTAAGCAATATTACATTGTAATAGTTTTTGTTTGGATCCGACGAATCTATTAATAAAATTTGAGACTGTATAAAATGATGTAAGCACTAATTGTCCGTATTCTACTAAACACTGTTTACACAAATCTTAAATTGTTTGTAAGTGTTTTATGATTTTACCAATAGCTCTTCTACTTTTAAATTTTATATAACAAAAATTGTAATAGTTCCAATTCCATTCATTCAATATGCAATATGCATACATTCACTATTACAGTTTTGATATACTTTTGAACTTTAATACAGTTTATTCCACTTGGGTACCAAATAATTTTTCAGTACGACTATATTTGTCCATTACTTTAATAATAATATGTTTCTCAAAAGTGTTAGTAGGTACTTTTAAGTTTTAAAATACTTTTTTTAATAACCTATAATCTTTCCGATTATTTATTATTATTATTAATTTTAAAACAAATATTCTTTCTTAGATTTATGCCTGTTTGTTGAAGATATAATGTACTTGACAGATCTAGTTGTATTTTGTAAGCATTTTTAAAGAACCATTTAATTCGTCAAAGTTTTTGGCCTTAATTATAGTACATACTATAAAAAAAAAATTATACCACTTACATTCTTTCATCTTTGTGATTTGCTATTTACGGTAATTTTTAATATTGTGCGTGATGTCACAGATTCGTTTGCCATGGCGGAGGCCATGCATAATACACAATATTTATCCATTTTTGGTTTAACGCAAGTTAACTGCTAATGAACTTATTTTATTTTTCGAACGAACTAATCAAATGTATTTAAGAGTACCTCTTAAAGACGCTACACGTAAAGCGAAACATGCAACATACAACGGCCAGCAGGTAACAGCACATGGCGGTAATAAAAATTAAATTTAACGACGTAAAAATGTTAAATGCAAAATAGACGAAAAGCCATTAAAAAGTAACCATACTAAAAACACCTAGAATACATTTAATAGAGAAGAATATTTTGGAGGGAACCTTCAAGGTTTAATTTGTATTAATACACAACTCGTAGGTAATTAAAGGCACAAAACCTTTTTTTTTACATTTTTAAATAGCTACTTTTTTAATATTTAATAAAAACAGATTCGGTTCCCTCCTAAATATTATTCTCTATACATTTCATAATAGATATTTTTACAATAAAACCACTTTTTGATGCTGTTTTGTTTGTTTTCAATGGACACGTTTTTACCAATAGGTCTATGGATTAAATCAATGATATAATTATTATAACTTAAAAAGTTTAATATTTTTCGTTTTAAAAATATCAAAAATTCATATTATATAGCTAACCTATTGAAAGGTAACATGGTTCAAGTTTTTAAAATGATAGTGAACTGCAATGAAAAATATCCTCAGAATTTCATATGTACTTCTCATTATTCCTATGTTCTTATTATATAAAAAAAAATATATAGAGCTAATAGTCTAATACAGTGGAACCTTAATTTAACAAAATTGAAGGTTTTTAGAGAAAGATTCGTTAAATAGAAATTTCGTTATAAAGAGATAATATTATTTTCACTTAGAAAAAATTTAACAGAGCGTTTCATTCTTGATCGTGTGTATGCTGTCATATTATGTCGTAAACGATTGTGTACTTTATAAATATCAAACCACATATCGATATCAATAAAATAGGATTTTAATTTGTGGTAAAAATATATAATACAAAATGTATTTGTTAAATAGAAAAGTTTTTGAATAAAAATTTTGTAATTCCATGTATTATTTCTTTATTTAAAGAAATTCGACAAATAGAAGTTCCAATGTATTTAATTATTACTTTTAAATTGTAGATGCTTTAGTAGTATTTTGGGATTAATGTGATGATTTCTCGTGCATTTGTTTTAATTTAAAAATGTTCATAGATTTGTTTTTCGTTGTGTTCCGGTAATTTTGTGTTTGACTTTGTATACTGAAATGCTGTATTCAAAAACAATATCGTTGATTGCGACGGAGTTTATGTACGACATGTTTTGATTTGTGTCAACTAGAATTATTGCAATGAGCTAAAATATGTGTATCGCACTATCGCACCTCAGCGACTAATGGCACAAGTATTATTTATCACAATTATCATAAACAACTTAAAACACTGCAACAATGTTCCTAATTTGCCTACACTATACGCCGTGCAAAATATAATATTATATTATATTAATATATTAATACTATTATAATATCCTTAAAAAAAAAAAAAAAATTAAAATATTTAAAATATTACTTAAAATGTATATTAAGCTTTCCAGTCTATATGTCTTAGACAAATAACTGGAGCTCCATTGTATATGACCAACGACGCATTACATATAAGGATCTACAAATCCTAACAGTTAACGAAATAGCAACTTATCATTACAAAAAGTTTCACTCCAAACTACACTCAAACCAAAACCCTCTAATTTCCCGCATGTCCTCTATAACCAACCCCAACAACCCTCCAAGGAGGTTAAAAAGAAAATGGCCAAGAGATGCTCTTACCTAAAAAAAAAACGGTCTTCTTAATATATGAACCCATCAAATGAAATAGGAGGTACTGTAGATGGACGGTTTTCCCCCCTCAAGACAATCAAGTCATTATATTATTATTACCTATGTTATCAAATTTAATTATTGTGCAAATTGTATAGATTGTAAATATGCTTTTTAAAAATAAAAAAAAAATAAAAATGTATATTATACATCTCATCATTTTTATCAGTATTTATTACAATTTTTAGTGTAATCTATAACTTAAATAGTTGATTTTAAATATTTTACAATTATTTATTTTAATATATACATTTTTAATTATATTATAAAATGTATGATTATTGATTAGTAATACACACAGTGTTGAATCCAGATATACTTAAGGGAGAAGGCAAATGCCCCCCCCCCCCCCTGAAATTTCTTTCGACAAATAAAACTTTCAATAAAATGTACTTATTTATTAAATGCACAATGTTTTTTATACCGTATTGTCAGTATAAGAACTATCTACTGACTGTATCATCATTCACCAATGAAAAAAAGTGAGCCCCCCAAATAAATTGTCTGGAGTCAACACACACACACACCAATATAAATTGGTTTCTGTCAAGATTCACTGTTAGATTTAGAAAAACAAAAAGAACAAATAAGAAACCTAGAACGAATGTACAAACTCCATTTTTAAAAATATTCTCTTGTCAATTTTAGAAGCGGATAATGATTAAACAATTGCGTATTTGCCGGTATCAGTATTCGGTGAGTATTATAAAACACAGGAATCATTCATGTATTTTTTTTACGTTATACTTAATTTATATTGTTGGTTTATCATCTGTTTCGTACATTTCAACCTCGCGAGAACATAATCAATCATGATACTGATAACTCAGTAAATCAGTTTGAAACAAATGATGTCAAGTACATATTTTATAAATATCCACATTGGAAGTCTCCGAGTCATAATCTTATCATTGTTGAAATCGCTATGCATCTTCCAAAAAAAGGGTAAACGGACGTTTCGCCCCCGCCGTTTCGTCCCCTTTAAAAAAACCAATCCACGGACGTTTCGTCCCCGGCAATTTTTAAGATAGGACGTTTCGTCTCGGAGAGTTATAAGATATAGGACTTAAGTCCCCGGCATATTTTGATTAAAGGACATTCGGTTCTCAGGTTTCTTAAATCGTTATTATTTGTTAATTTTTTCAAAATTCATTATTTACTAACAATTATTAATACATTTCTTTTTAATGAACAATTCTGTAATATTTAATATAGTAGGTATATATACTATAGTAAGTAATAAAGATTTCACGTGCACTATACAACGAACGTGGACCACTTTGCAGATATCATTTATAAAAATTAAATAATTAATACTTCTTTAATGCTATTTTAGTATTTTTATATACGTTCAGGTAATAAAATATATTTGTTAAAAATATGTTTGTTTGGTTTTTATATCTAGTTATTTTAAAATCGCCCGATTCACTGCCCCACCCTGTATTTTAGATTCTGAACGAAGTGGGCGATGAATGTATTTATAATATTACGATTATTAAGACTTAGTAGTATGTTACAATTTGTAAATATTTTCAGAGGGATTTTTTTTTCTTGTGTGTATATTTTATTTTTGAGGGTGGAATTGTTTTCTTGAGTTTTTCTGTGGGTATTTTTTAGAGATTCATTGAATATTGTTAGGGTTTAAAAAAAACATATTGTAACTATTAGCATTGATTACCAGTATACTATGTATAATCAATGCTATTAGCTAGAGAGCCTAGATATTATTATCTAGGCTCTCTACTATTAGCTAGTGGCATAAATAGACCGTGGAACAATAATTGATTGTTGAAATCATAGACCTTATACTAAGTATAAGTAAAAGTAAGTATAATAATACTTAGTATAAGGTCTATGGTTGAAATAAATAAATTTTATCAGTGTCGGAACGCTCGGTAGGTACAATTATTAAAATTTCTTGCATCAAAATCTGTATTTATATTTTGTGCAAAACTATAAACAATATATTTAAATAAATTTACTAGCATGACAATATTATTATTTTGTCATGAACTTACTTTGGAACAACTATTTTGTGAAGTACAAGATAGTGATAAGTCCAATCGTGATGCATTGTGTTGTAAGCGTGTGACGTAGGTACCTAGTGCGCAGACTTGAACAAAATCCGTATATTTTACGATCATACCATGTTGTATTTGATATGAGTTTAATCAGTGATACGATGTGATATTGCTGTGTTAAAATATTTTCCTCTTCCACAATTCGCTTTTCGCAATTCAAAATGTAGAATCTGTTGAGAGGCACCTTATTCACCTGTTGCCTATCTAATTTCAAATTAACAATGGTACACCGTAAACTTTTATTTTTTGTTTAGTATTATATTCTTGTCTCTTATAAGTTATGGTCGTATTCACTCGAACGAAACGTTAAGCAACGAACGTTCGTTAATGATGTTTAGTATTAATGTCCAGAACGAGTGTTGATTTTTTAACTTATATTATTATTCATCACTAATTAGAGACTTTATTTTAACTGAAAATGTCATTGTTAAGATTTACTTTCGTAGTAATCCAAATCATTACAATTGTATCGTCACAGAAGATCAGTTCCAGAAATAAACAAGTATGTGAACCAATTTTCTAGTCTGATTATTTGTATTTTATTAAATATAAATTTTATAATCATATACTTATTAGTTATTACCTAATATAAGTATTGATTTGTTTTAATAATATTTCTATTAGAATTTTTAATCATTTAAATAATCTATTGTTTCTTTATTTGATATAGGGCATAGACTATTATGTAGTATGTTTGAGTTTTAATTGTAATATATTGACAGTACTATTAAAGTTTAATTATATTTTGGTAATTAATAATTTAATACCTACTTGGTTACATAAAGATTGATAAATTTAATGGACTAATCATTAGCCACTACAAATTATGTTTAATAATTTTGTTTAAGCTCATTATTGATTTATTAATTATTGTGATACAGTGATTATTTACGTAACTTAGAATAAATATATTAAAAATAAGTAATAAACAATATTTACGATAACAAAATAAGTATTTGATTGGCATAAGTTTTACCATATGGACATACAACTGGCTTATTTTAATAGTTATTACTAATTTAAAAAATTTAATTGTTCATTTACAATCATTTTATTTTTACATGTTAAAGAAATAAAAATAATCAAATCTTATCTTACTAATACTATAAATAAAAGTTTGAATGTTTGTTAGTCGTTACTCAATAATACCAAACTACTAAAAGGATTCAAACTTGGTTTGTAATTAGAGTGTATCCTGAAATAACATATAAGGACAATTTACAATATTTGATTTTACAATTTTACATTAAACTTTTCCAATGATACAATTAGGGGGAATTTTGAAATCGTATCCCCTATGACCTTTTTTCCTTCAAAAGACTGGTTAACTGCATAATTTATTTATTGATAATATTGTATATTATTGCATATTTTGTAATTATTACATTTGCAGGGGGGGGGGAGGGTTATAGATAAAATGTAAAAACATTTCACCCCCTTCCCCCTACTAACATAACCAAATTACTCCACTTAATTTTTCACGTACAAGAAGTATATAGGTATGGTTGTTTAGTTTTTAGGAGTAAATAGGTACATATGTGATAATTAAAAAAACAAAATTTAAAAACTAAAGGCATGTATAAAATTTGGTTATTTAGTTATAAATATTAATCTTTTATTTCTTATTTAGATATCAAAAACAACAATTGTACTGACTAATCCACAAAATATTTTTACTCTATAAAAGTTGAGAAAAAATTAATTAATTTAAAATATAAATACAAAGTTATCATTATGATAAAAGTTGAAAGTTTTTAATTTTTTTTTTAACGGATCATTAATAACTTAAAAAGATGTTAAAATGAATTAAATTGGTATTTTTTGCTGATGATTATTAGCAGTAATTTATAAGTGAAAGTTTAAATCAAAAATAAATATGATTTTAATTTAATTGATATAATGTGGTTCCAGAATATATGATTAAATGTAATATTGTTAATTTAAAAATAATATATATATATTAATGATAATCATTAAAATATCTCGCAGTCAAAGCCACAACTGGTAACAGTAATACTTATAAAATATTATTTGTTGATTATGTAATGACTTTCTAAAAACCAGTATTTGTTTGTTAAAATTAATTTTATATTCACAATGCAGTACTTTGGTATTTGTATAATTTATTACATAATTATTATTTATTTATTTTTTTATTAGTTTTCTGCATTTGTTATTATATTACTACTATATGTAATACTAAAAAAAATAATTTGATAATTCGTGTGGAAATTGTAATTCTGTTAGTGATTGTGGGACTGCAGAAAAATTAGATTAGTAATGGATGTTAATTGAAAAGAAACAGATAATACTTCTACTTATATTTTTGTGAGTAGATGCTGTAGAAAACTATTTTAGTGTAAATTACCTACTGTATGTGTTTTGGAATTCAATAATAAAAATTATTGTCCTTAATACTTCAGTAGTCAACTTGCAATGCTGTAATAATGTAATAATGCTGTATAAGTTTATTTTATAAAGTAATTAAGTTACTTTACTCAGTACTCAGGGATAAGGGTAATAAAGTTACTCATCTTGTTACTTAGGGATAATAATAATGAAATGATTTTACTTGTTTCTCAAATAAAACTGTATAGTAAGATTACTATACTTTCCAACATTATGTTTATAATATAATATAAAAAAATTTAATTCCACAAAATGTATAAAAATATTATTTATTAGTTATTATGGATTAAAATTAAATAATGTATTTTGTATTTATCAGCAAATTGAAATAATAATGGGCTGAAATGTGCTAAATTTGTTATAAGTTTGATTATTAAACATATTTTGTAAAAATATAAATGTATTATTAATTAGCATAAAATCATAGATAAACTTAATAATGTGTGTTTTTAAAAATTTAGAACACTGCTATTTCTCAAGATACTACTTATAAATTATGTCACATGGGGATTGAACAACATTTTAAGCCAATCTTAGATGAAATGTTAATTGAAAGAGTAGTTGGAACAAATAATCATGAATTTGTAAAAACGGTACCTATATTTTATAAATTAAATAATTAAAATAATCAATTATCAATTATATTATATGAAGCTCAGTTGAATTTTTTTGATTTTACCAAATATATATAGTATATCGCAGAAGAAATGAAGAATAATGGTTGGACAGTGGAATTAGATGAATTCAAAGCCATGACACCAAAAGGTGTATACAATATGACTAATGTTGTAGCTACTCTAAACCCTATGGCTGATCGGTATATAGTTATTGCTTGCCATTATGATTCAAAATTAATGGATTTTTATTTTGTCGGCGCTACTGATTCAGCAGTACCTTGTGCTATGATGATATACATGGCAGAGTCATTAAACCAACGTCTTGAAACCTTTAAAAACACTGTAAGTATATACATTATACATATTAAAAATATATCTATATTGAAACTTATATGTTTTCACTGTCTAATTGGTAATAAAAAAGTTCATATTATAAGGCCAGGGGGCGGCGTCCACCCCTGTGGCCTCTGGCGTTTTCTTTAATAAATGTATAAATATCTATATTATACTAGATAGCGAACATTTTTTTATATTTTACATGAAAATAGTGAACCTAATTGTTGTATGCACATATATATTGTACATTATAATGTTTAATTCCATAAATAATTGAGCTTACTGTTTACTTTTATTTGTTTACAGAAAATAATATATTAATATGTAAAGAGTAAGTAGTTAATTTGAAACAGGTTAGGCTTTCAAAACAATTTAGAGCTGGTATATATGTACTAATACAAGAAATAGAAAAATTTATAATATACATAACCATAAATTTATATTTTAGTTTACATTTTAAATCACAATATGTTATTTTAAATAATTTAGCCTTTAAGCTTGATGATGGTATTTTTCGATGGAGAAGAAGCTTTTGTGGAATGGACAGATTCAGATTCTCTTTATGGTTCACGACATTTAGCTTCAAAGATGGAAAATACCAAATTTCTACATAATGGTCGACAATTAAATCAATTATATAGAATAGTAAGTTATTTATTGTTTTCCATAGTTAATTAACAAGTATGTGATTAAACATTGAACTTTTATAATATGAGTATATTTATTTCAGGAATTTTTAATGCTTCTAGATTTGTTAGGCACAAAGAATCCAAAATTCTATAACTATTTTTTAGAAACAGCTGATCTATATCGATCTTTGATAAAATCTGAAACAATCTTAAACAAGACTGGTTGTTTAAATGAACATACTCAAACTTATTTCCGTCCAATGTCTGCATTTGTTCAAATTGATGATGATCATATGCCATTTTATCAAAGAGGTACCTAAATACTAAAATGTAAATATATCTTTAAATTCATATACATTAATCGGATATTTGTTTTGTAGGAATTGAAGTAGTTCATATGATTCCAAATCCATTTCCACATGTTTGGCATAAAAAAAGTGATAATAAAGATGCATTACACATGCCAACAATTCTGAACTTGATAAAAATTGTTCAAGTATTTATAGTTAGCTATTTGGAAAATCAGTGAAAATATTATTTGGGTTTCTTCCTAGTATCTCATTTATAAATTAAATTTTTTTTTTATATTTTTTGACTGTTGAATTTATTTTTATTAATTTTTTTTTTATGTTATTTTTTAATTTTACATATTTTATTTAATATATATATATATATATATTTGTATACTTATCTGTATAATTGTTAGAAAATAAAATTATTAAAACAATCGTTTGTCACTTGTCAGTTGTCAGTTATAATATCTAATATTATATACATTTTAATCTTATTTCATATAAATTTAATGATAAATCATTAAACCCATCAAAAAATTATTTTGAGCAAAAACTATAAATTGTTGGTATCAAAGTGGTTATCATCGGATAATACTAAAATAATTTTAACTAATGTTCATATTTTTTTTATTCCCAACGCCTACTCTTAAAAAAAAAAAAATTCTCACTAAATTCAATTTGCTACTAATAATAACCTATAATGTTGAATATCTAAGTATTTTTTTTTTATAAAAAAGTGTACTCAAATAAAAATTAAACATATATTATTGAAAATTCAATACATTCATTGTTCTGTTAACATATTTATTGTGATAATTGACACAATAAAGCAACTCCTCTCATTATCCAGTGTTCTGGTTGTTTAATTGTTGGTATTGATAAAGCAATAACAAAGTTAGTTGAATGTCCTGTAGTAGATAATGTGCCTTTTCTCTCAGCCGTTTTGTACATTGGACACAAATAAACAGTGTCAAATTTTAAATTTTCTTTTTTTATTGGTATCATGTGAATGATGGGCATTTTATTGTAAAGTTGTTTTGATTTTGATTCTTTGAGACTTGATTTTTTATTACTCCACCTTGCTCCATCCAAAAATAGTCCATAAACATAAACACCATTTTCTGGAGCTGAATTCACTATCATTTTTCTGTCCATTATCTAGAAACATAGTTTTATGCATACAGTTAAATTTTAAAAACAATACTACCACTACTTAAAAAACAGGAAGTGATAATCTATGTTCTATATTATTGCTCCATAATGTAATGAGTTTCATAGTTCATAAAATATTTTAATAACTTTTAAATTTGAAGATGTCATTAATTAATCAGTATCTAATTTATGTGTCACAATTCACAATAAAGATAAACTTGAACTCCTTATTTACTTAAACCTAGTTAACTGTACTACCAATTAGTACACATTTAATTATTTAATCATATTCTGTACTCAATTAAGAATTACATTAGACGGCGAAAAATGGGTGTGACTAATACATATATCAAGTGCTATGTTAGGTTATGTCATGTTCTTAGGAATGACTTTCATTATTCTTAGCTATTAGCTTATAGTTCACATTTTATACAGAAAGATATTTATCGGTTGTTGTTTATAATAAGAAACAAAATTTGGAAAAAATTGATTGCTGACTTAGGGTATTGTTATTTGAGTTTAAAACATAGTATATGCATCTTTTAAGTTATTTATGAAAAATTTTATCATGAGTAATATCTTGATTTATTTATATCTTGTATCTAGATACTTTTATTCTAAGTACATCTTTAAAAAAAATTTTATTTTGTTAAGTTATCCCTTTTTGACAAATAAATAAATTTTTATATTAATAACAGAAAGTTGTGCCGTAATTATTACTTCTCAAGAAGTAAGTCGATATATAATAGAAAGTAGATACAAATAAAAATATATAGTTTTTTTTAAATCTAACAAAACAAAATCAATAATTTTTAAATTTGTCTCAAATTATTTCCATAACTGATTGGTGGAATCAAAAAAATAATTAATTTATTTGTTTTACAAAAAAAATATAAAGAAGCATATTATTTTGAATATGAAAAATTATTTTTAAATTTCTAACCAAAAAAAAATCATTCTATAATTGAATTCAGAAAATTATGTACTTATATGTCGGCCATTTAGATATTGTTTTTATAATATTAAATTCTGTTAAAGATACATGGTTAGTTATTGTTTTTATAAGTTGTAATATTATAATTTATAAGTATGTGTAAATAAAAATTATAGGATGTTAAATGAATAATATTAAAGTGTTTTAAATTGTAACAAAAAAAATGTATTTTGTGTTTAAAGGTAAGCATTGATATATATCTAGTATGTACCTAGATACAATTTTCAAGTGACTTGTCCATTTATTCTTTTTATAATCGTTAAAATTTAGATTACATTTTAAATTATTTAAAATATTGGGAATAGGTACTACCACCACTATCACTAGTTTATAATAAACTGATCTAATTGTAGATACTTATGGTATTGGGACTATATGCCTCATTTGTACATTCAACTTTGTTTTGTACTAAAATATGCATGTAAGTTTAAAAGTCTACAGTTTACCTTATAATCAAAGGTCAACAAATCTATTGGTATTTGAAACTTTCTTGCAAAATTTTGTTGGGATCCAGTTAAAAATGCTTGTGTAAAATAGAAGCCGGAAATCCAAAATGAATTTGGAATACCGTGAATGTACCATTTCTAAAAAAAATTAAATTTTTAATATTCAAATTAATAAATGATATTATAATCATTAAATTAACTTGCCTGTAAAAATGCCATTCGCTGCAAAAAATCTTTAATGTAACTTCCCAGTGGTTTTAGTGATGGATATGAACTGTTAGCCCAAACAACTGGAATTTTGCTTATTAAGATACTATGATAAACTTCTTCTAGTTCGTTAGACATTAAAATTAATCCTAGACATAAAATAATGATTTAAGTATTATACTTGATCAAAACTAAGAATTTGTTTTCTGTAAATATTAATGTTAGGTTCCTATAATATATATTATATACATTTTTTTTTTTTTAAATAAAAATTATGGATAAATGTAAATAAAAAAAAAAAGTATGCAATAAGTAAATCAAGTTTAACAATATTGTAAATATCAAGTACAATAGTACCTTTTACACTTCTCTGTAAGTTTGTCAAGCTAAATTTAATGACATCTAATAGTTTATTAAACCGACCCATTTCCTGCACCAAAACTGTATTCATAGACTGATTGTAAGTAGTAGGATATTTTTCCAGAGCTAGTGTTATGTCAAAGTTGTTTGGCAACTTATTGAGTATGTCCATGGAAAATGTTAAAATTAAGTCTTCGGACGATACTCCTTTAGCGCCAGTAGTTTTCGAATCCTAAAACCACAAAACTTAACTATAAACATTGACATAAAGATTATATCAATTATTTTTATCTGGAGTTTTCTTAACAAAAAAGTATGTTTTAAAAAATTGTAATCTACTAATCTAATTAATCTATTAAAAATTTAAATATTTAATGAGCGTAACACAACAGTAATAGGAGTAGGAAATGTATTATAGCATATATCTGTAGGAGATGGCATTTTCAAACTTTTTTTATTAACGTCGCATTAATTAAATCGTACAGTGTAGTTGTCATAGGGGAATCGATCTTGATTACTGGGTTTTGACTATTTTAAGCAAAGGTCCGCAAAAAAAAAAACTAAAGAGTATCTACACTACATGCAGATACATTGGTACATGTATATGTCTTGTTTCTACTAAATATAGTTGATATAAGAATGTCAATGTCAATTTGGTATTAAATAAAAAAAATAATAAAAAATAAAAAATAGTTAGATTAAACTAATAATATAATATATTTTGCTATAAGCAATCGCTGTCTCAAATGGTAACATTCTTGGTGTCGGACAAATTAACAGAATGACCCCCAGCCATAAGACATACATGTCAAAACCAACTTTCGTCGTGTCGCGGAGAGTTCCTTCTCTCGTTGGAAAAAGTATACAATTAGATACATTTCTTATAAGACATGTCGTTACTAGGCATTATTTTCGAAAAATGTCTGACTTTAGAATATTTTGTATATTATTTTTCCCCAAAAGATGACTGTTGTAAACAACCACAACAAACAATAATATATAATTATAATATTATTGATATCTTTTGTAATTTAGTCAAAATGTTTTAAACTATATAGGTACCTATTACCTAAATATAAAATATGTGTATGCACTATAAAAATAAATACGTATAAGTATTAATACGTATAATAAGTTAAAAATTAATAAAAAAGATATTAAACAGTAACAAATTTAGTAGGTACTTATATTATTCCCTTTTACATTCAATATCGATACTTGATAGACTGGTTGAAACGAAATAGTACCTTAGTGGAACTGAATCAGAGAAAAGAAAATAAACACGAAAAAAATTGTTTTAAAGCTACCAAAACTAGGAATTCTTAAAAGCTCTTTTATCAATTTATAAATATTTTGAGATTATTGGTGGGCAAATATGATATTTCATATTTTTTTTATTTTATTATGTGATTAATAAATATCTATACCTTAATGTAATTTTTTATGTTAGGAGAGATTTTAGCTAAATACTATTATTATGACGATTATGATTAGGTAAGATATGGTGTGTGTGTTAATAAATGTATAGTTATTGTTATAGAAATATTAATATTTTTACGTAAGTTTTAAATTATTTTATTTTATCCTAAAATATCTAATAGAATAAATGGTATTTTATAAAATACAAAAATAGGTAAGTATTTAAAAAAAATATTATTTCTGTTTCAGTATATTGTAATGCTATAGCCTTATATGTATATAAATGTAGTTATTAAATGTTAAAATAATATAAAACCGTCATTAATGTTTAAACTATTATAATATATTATTTTTTTTTTAGCTATCTTTTAAAGTTTTAACTATTCAAACATTTTAGTTTAAACAATTTAAATTTAAATAATTTAATGAGGATATAGCATTGATTAAATATAAATTTATTCAATATTGATATAATATACTGAGCGATTTATTTATTACAACAAAATGTATTAACTTTTTGTAAAAAACGTTTTATACTTAATTTTCAGTCAAAATAAAACGAAATTTTTTTAATTTTTTTGAATCAAAAGATACATTTTTAATTTTATATTCTAAAGCAGAATATTTTTTTGAAGTATTTCGATACATAAAAATTGAAATTTGGAGAGTAGTTTATGAGTTATTATAACTTAAAATTATTATAAATATTTAAAGTTTAGGTAAACGGAGTAATAAACCAATGTTTTGTGAGGTATCTATTCGACCTCTTCATTTCACCCATCTAAACTTTTAATATTTTGTTATAAGTTATAACTCATTAATAATCCCCTTTATATTAGTCACAGATTACCTTATGTCATAATACATTATACACATTATCTCCAAAATATTTTTAAAAACAAAATCTATACATAAAATATATTTTTTTTTAAGTTGAGCTACATTCGTTTGTCCCGTTTTTAATTTTTATAAATATGGTGCCACTAAACTATGATTCAAATCAGTTATGTGTTTAGAGTAAACTATTTAAAATTTAAAATTAATAGTAAGTACCTACATAGCTAATACTTACGTTACTACATTTTTCCCATAAATCCTAAGATGTAAAATAGCAGCATAATAAAATAAAATAGATAGGTAAAACAATGGTTATGAAAAATAAAAACATTTAAGTTAATAATTATGACAGGTGATTATAAATATTATCTGTATCATCTACTCTTATAAAAGCAATTAATTAGTTATGTTATATTTTTAGTATGATTAAATGAACGATTTTACAGCTTAATAGTAGGTAATGTTAATTTTACTTACCACTCGGTCCTTTGTGGAAATTAAAATATTTTAAAAAATCAGTTATAATTGATTTTAAATTAAAAAAACTATTAACTATTGTCTATTAATTAATTTACTTCTGTCTTAAGAATGGAATTAAGAAGTAATTCGCTTTCTTGACGTTCTCTGATGAGATCAGCATTTTCATGCAGACCAAAAATTTCAGGTTTAGTGACTAATGGAAATCCTTGAATATGTTCTAAGATTTGATCATATTCTTTTAAATCAGGACAACAATAAACTCCTAGAATAGTATAAATACATTAGTAACATGCGCAAAAATAAAAAAAATTATCTCATTAAAATTTAATCACTGTCTTACCAGTCTTATCAAATTTAAAATTGTTCGCTTTAATAACCGATTTAGTGTAAAATTTGTGTAGACATGTGGTCAGACAACGACGATCCCAATCATCTGTTACACGTCCACCGTAGTTGCATTCACCGGTAAGATAACGCAAGGCATCGAATTGGACATTTGGATATTCATTTAGAAAATTTTGTAATTGTAGAACGCTGATTCTAAGATCGGTTTCGTTAAACTCGTACAGTCTATTCCATCCGATTGGACCGTAATTTCGACGTTCTTGAACCAGAGCATGAAAGAAGCATAAACTGAAAACCAATTTTTTAAAACTTACGCTTTGCAGTTTACAGCCCTCGAAAAATTCTTCATTTGTAATCGGGTCACTAGTAAATGACCTGAAAAATACATTTTAAATAATATATATATATATACATTATACAATTATTAAAAAATATATCTAAATATATCTAGTAATACCTATATATATTAGCCCGAAGTCCTTTTGGTGGTTCATTAGTCATCTTAACACTATTTTGAAGTACTGACACGGAAAAATATTCCACTGGGTAAGACGTGAGCCAGAGTCTAAACTCAGAATTAGTATGTTCAACCGAAAAACTTTCACAGATCTAAATAAGTATAAATGTATAATGTAAAGGTAAAATTAAAATAATTAACTGTGATTTTAATTAGATGAACTATAATATAATAACCGACCATTACTGACTATTGTTATTATTTATATCTCATAAAGTAATAACTTTATAAGTTATTTCAATATAACATAAAATTGAAAATATATACGACGAATTTATGAATTATATTTTTCATATAAAAATAGCTGATGAATAGACTAACTTTTTCAAGTTCCGGCATCCAACTTTTAGCTAAGTGACAGTTTTGCAACAATACCCAATTGCCTGTTCTTGTTGCTTCTTCAATTAATCTAGTAGCTATAGGACCTTGACCCTGACCTAAAGATAATGATGTTAAACGATATCCAAAGCCCTGAAAATAACAATCACTTAAAAGTTAAATCATAAAAAGTGCGGTATAAAGGCGTATAATACTAATATTAAAGATTTACAATTATTTTTAAAAAGATTCAGAATAAACTTTTTTATTAAAATCTTAGATTCTGAGTGGAACAATTCAATTTATAATGAATAATGATGTGCAGTTATTTTAATATTATTTTTATTTTTTGTATGTTTATAGTTTATGAAACTATACATCAGTTATCACCACTTTTTATAAGTACTTCAGTCCTCAACTTTAATACATTTTCTGGTAGGAATGAGTCTTTTTTTTGGTGAGTGGGAGGAGAAGGAATTTTAAATTTTTAAATTAATTTTGTTACAAAAGTTTACAAATTATTTTTTAACAAAAATTTCATACATTTCAAATGTTTAATTATTTACATCTAAACATTGAATCCAATCAAATATTTAAAAAATATATTGATTTTACACATTTAAAAAAAATAGTGTATTTAGAGAATAGAGATATAATTAAGTAAGTTATTTTAGTGTAATTCAAAATTACTAGTGAAAACTTGAAAATTGTACTCATATTATTATATTTTCAAACTATATTTGCAGGTTTAATTTTGAACTAAGTATTACTTATTTATCTCTAAATAAACTACGTTATAGTTGCAATATAAATATATTTGGGAAGTTAGACTGACAAATAGTTTCCACTCAGTACCGTTTTTCGTATGCAAATTACTTTTGAATTTTCATTGAATTCAAATTTAACACATCATCTATTACAGTGATTTATTTAATGGCAAGTAATACTCGACACATTTTAAGTGCCTATATAGAATAACTTTTTATTATTTAATATTTTCCCTAATTTTTATTACTTTCAAGCCATATAGATAAGGTTTGTTTTATAAAAATTATAGTACTTAATTAAATTTACCATTTTATCAGCATATTTAATTAACATGGATGTAGGATCAGCACCAGGAGTTAGTATAAATATTAAAGGAGTTATACAACTTGAACTTTCGAAAGATGCAGCCAAATCAAACGACGGCGGTTCAATAAATTTACTTTCCAAAATTGATTCATCTATAAATAAGAATAAAACCTATATAATTTATACTTTGTATTAATAATAAAGTTTCTATAAAATTACTTGATATAAAGTATTGAATTGCAGGCAATATTTTATCATATCTAATAATCCGTAATATTATACATTTTTGAAAATAATTCAAATTCGTATTCCAGGGTTCCGGAAAATTAACCAAATGAGGTTCAGGTGAATCATAAATTTGTTTCCATTTATCTTCATTGTTTTCAAAATCAGCTCTTATATCCTTTAATTTTGAAATTTTAGATTAAATAACGGCTGTGGCCGATGTTTTGAACATGCAATTAAAACTAAATGCAAATTGATTAAAAATGATTAAACAGACCGTAATCCTAGTACTTCTCACTCAATATAAAACGTAATATTAAAAAAAAAAAAAAAATGTGATTTTCTCTAAATAAAAACTTCCCAGGAGCTGGCTTGTTATGTTTAAATTAGCTAAATTCGTTAAGATTACATTTATATGATTAAACTTCAGAAAACATTACCTATACACCTAAAACCAACTATATTATTTTATTTTAACAATTTTTTTATTGTTATTTAACAAATAATATATAAAACTATCATTATTATTATATTAGTTTAATATCAACAAATACAAAATGTAATTATATATTATTAGAACTTAATCGTGTCATTTAAAATATCTATACCTAGGTACCTACCCAGTACCCAAAACATTAAACGTTTTACAACTGAAATTGTAAGCAACGTTTACACTATACTAGATACTGAAATCAGTGTAATTACGATTAATATAATTTTATAAAAATTAGTTATTAACTAGTACAACTTTCCAGTGGTTTATTAAATAGGTACATTTAGTCATTTATAGTATTATTAGCTAGATCCTTCCTATTTAATTTTTTAAAACATTTGTATTTGTTTTTGCCTGTAATAAATTATTTATTTACGTGTTTGTAATAGTTTGTTTTGTTAGTAGTGTTACTTTGTTGGTATTCATAATTGACAGTGTCGTATTACGACTTACTGCTTAAAATTAAAAAAATTTATATAATATGTATATAGACCTAAATAAACAATATAAAATACAAATAATTATATATATATATAGGACATAGGTATGAATATGGTATATTGAGTAAAATAATTTTTAGTATATTTGCTTAAATAATAAACCTGAAAAATTAAACATACTTTAAATTTTGGTAGGTTATCTAGTCTGCAAAGTTCATCCCAGTTTATATCTTGTAGCCAACTAATTTTATTTATTATTTGATTATCTAAATTTATACCTCCAGTTAAAAAGAAAAGCCACTCTTCTGGATTGATTTCTGTCGATAGCCTAATAGCCATAATTAATGAAAATAGAAGTTTATCCTATAAAATATAATTAATTAATTACTTTAAATAGTTTTAAATTTAAAATAAAATTGAATAATACTTTTTCAAATAAACTTCTGCATATATTCACATACAAAGAATAAGTGAAATAATTTATTAGTGATTTTGTACGTTCTTCAATTTTTTCATGCTTCGGACTATTTTCTACAGCCATAACAAATAAATTTATAAACCATGTTAATGAATATTGATACATTGGATCGATGTTAGTTAATGAATCAATTATGAAAAACAATGTTGTTGAATATGTAGCAACAGCTTTGTATTGGTGTCTAGTTTTGTCAATCGTTCGTTCAGTAATTTTGGCTTTAGATTGTTTAACTTCGATTTCATTAGCAAGAATTTTTGACGAACTTAATATATTAACAGCTTCTTCGTCTTCTAAAATATTACCCTCGGAAGAACTTAAAACTTGCAAAATCTTATCTTCAATATCTTTTAATGATCTACAAATAGCACATATACGATGCTTATTAATTTATAAGTTATAACCATCGCAAATAGAATATTAAATTTATTTTTTTACTTAGAATTTTCAGCTCCTTGTATTATAAGTTGATTTTTTTCTGCCTCTAAATCAGGTCTATCTTTAGCAACAACTACACCTAATAACTGATCTTCAAGACCAATTGGAGTTATCATAAAGTTTAAAAGTACTACTTTAACTGATATATCTGGTAAATAGTGAGGATTTCTAAGCTTTGTTGTAATGTAAAGCCTAATTGTAATCATTATAATAACGTCATTAATACATATATATTAATATATTATACATCGTTGCAATGATAAAATGTTAATTATAAAACATGGAATTACCTGAATCTATCGTTAAACTCAACAATTGTTTCTCCTAATTTTAAACAATATGTACCTCCACATATAAAAACTTGAGATAATAACACAGGATCCAAAACGGGATCTAATTCTTCGTAAATATTTTCTAACAATACCTGTTTTAATTTTTATGTGATTAATTATTATGATAGATATATGGTAAGCATAATGGTAGTATATTTTTCAAATAGTTTATTACTGGCGTTCCGTTGGTTATAGCATGTTCTAATATTTTTGTATAATTTGGAGTAGTGAAACGAATAATACTTAATGAATTATCTGCTTCCATATTTTTTATCCATTTATTTGCTTGAGATTGAGGATCAATCATAAGTGCTGATCGTCTTGAATTTCTACGAAGAAACGATAAATCAATCATAAATTATCAATTATAATATATACTTAATTTAAGTAACTTTAACCGTAACTATTACTAATTTTTAATAAAGTATTAACTTACGAGACAATGATTCCATTATCTGTAGAGAATGAGTCTGTAGGTAATCCAGCTATGTTCCATGCTCTAATGTCAACTGGATTTCCTAGTACAGTACTCAGTTGAAAATTTTTAGCACATACTAAATCGTTATTAACAATATCTTGGACCCATTCTTTAATTTGTTTATTTCGAAAATCCATAGTAAATGGACCCAAATATGCAATGATACCAGAACTTAATAATATATCTCCTAAAAATAAGTTTAATTACAATTTTTCGAAGACAATTATTTTTTTGAATTGTCTTATTAACCTGTAAGATTTAAATAAGACTTTCCAAGATCTATCGCCATAAGTCCCCATCGTTGCTTTTCACCACCTAACCCCCCAATCAACTCTTCAGCTCGCTGAAGTTTCGTTTGCACAGAATTAGCTTCATCTTGAAATGCTTTCATTTTTTTTTCATTTTCTTCAAGATCATCTTGAACAGCTTTCATTTTTTTTTCAACTTCAGCAAGTTGTTCACGTTTATTATTTAATGCGCTCATAGCATTATTATATACTGCCTCAGCTTCTGCAAGTGCTAACTTTTTTGGTGCAACTTCTTTTGCTACGACATCATAACTTGACATGGCTCTTACCCATTTACATAATCCTTCAGCAGCTACCGAAGCGTATTTTATTTTTTCTGGGTCAAATTCCGGGTTATTTATATATTTTTCATTGAGAACTTTCATTATTTTTGGTGGAATATTATCTTTATCAAAATTTATTAAATGCTCTAAAAATTTAAGATCATTTAGCAGTTTTTTCGATGCTACCCAATAATCATCTGATGTTTTTCCAGTAGTTGGATCCATGATTTTTTCAGGTTTAACATCTTTAATGATACAAACAGCTTCCATAGTTAATTTTACCGGTCTTGGTGGATTTTTCATAGACTTAACAAAAGTAATGTCGTTAGGTGTCAAGGTATTTAGCGCTGCTAAAGCAATATTTAATGCAGGTCTAGCAGCTTCCATGTGAGCATCACATTCGTCTTTGATTTTTTGAGCTCCCTCTGCTGTTTCCTGAGCTTCTTCTTCGTCTTTTTTAATTATTTGTTTAACTTTGGAAATTTCTTGGTTTTCTTTTTCAACTTTTTGCATTATAACTTTTACTTCTGCTGCTGCAACCATTATTTTTGGTTGCAAATCTTTTAGTTCTTCTTGCATTATTGATATATCATCAGCAGCAGTTTGCAATTTTTCTAAACCTACTTCATATCGTCGTTTGGCCATCAAAATTTCTCTAATAAAATTATTTTTGATATCATAAACAATTAACTATTAAAATTAATAAAACTTACTGTCTTTTTTTCCCTAAAAGATCTTTAAAAGTGGACATCAATTCTAAATATAATGTAGGTGTAACATACGTTTTACGTTGTGATCTAACTTCAAATTCCATAGATAAATTTTGAGACGATAAATGAAACTTTTGACACATGGTAACGCATACACTTCGTTCATGTTCAGTTAAATCAATTGCATCTAAGAAATTTGTTGCTACAGCCAACAAAGCATCTGATGGCCAATTCTGTATATAAACGCAATTGAATAATTTAATCTAGCATTGTCTAATGAGTAATGAGTAATGACTATAGAACAAATAGTCAAAATAAAAATAAAAATAAAAATTTAAGATAATTCTTATTTTTAGTAGGTTAGGTTAGTTTTTTATAAATATATGTTATGAATAATATAAACAATTAAAAAGAGGTTGATAAATATGAAATAATATTAATAGAGTATTATTCATCATATTTAATAATTACAAAGTCCAACACGTATAACAGTATTATGTGTTAAATATTAATGAAATAAAATATTTACTTGAAACCAATTAATTGTACAACATTGTACTAATGATGGAAACTTCCTTATTCTTGTTCGAAAATCGTTACCAATTGGGCTGAATGCTAATACTACATGCAGTTGTTCTTTCACAATTTGAATAAAATAGTTAAATACAGCTGACATACTACCATCAGTCTAATACAAATAACAATATTTATTATTTAAAAAATAAAACATTGCACATACAAATAGTGGCAACTACTATCATATAGTTTAAGTAAGGCTTTCTCAATATTATATTATATAATATTAATTATTGAGTTGTATACCTATACTATATAGCAGGGTTTAGGTTTTTGGCAATTTGCCTACAATATGAATAGTAAGTTCTGAATATTTTTAATTTATTAGTTACCTATTAGTTAATATTAGAAGATATTAATCTTAGTAGTTTAAAAAAAATGGTCTAAAAGTTATGAATAGATCTCCAAAAATATTCTCATTACCACTTATATTTAGATTATTTAGAATAGCAACCACTAAAAATATTCAAAGATTATAATAATATACCTGTAAAGATTTGTCACGCTGTTTATCTATAACAAGAATTTTATCACACAATTCTACTTTTTCATCTGTTGTATATAAATTTGGTACTTCCCCTGAATTCAATAAGTTATTTATGTCTTCTACCATACTTTCCATTTTAATCTAAACAAATATTAAACCATATTTTTAATGAAAACAATTTTAAACATAAAAATACTATTAAAAAGGTAAGCAAGTAGTGGGTCTTGTGCGGTTAGTGGTTAGTGGGTATGCTTAATTTAAATTTAATTGTATAATAATATATAATTCTAATATATCATTGCATATTTGTAAATGAAAAAACAAATTTAAGCAAAGATGGTCTAACTCTAACAAAATTATATTTTATGATGTTAAGTATATTTTTGATATTGTATTATTGTTACATAATTAATTAATTTTACTTTTAGTATTATGTTAAGTTGATTTAATTTTTGATGATAACATATTAACATGGCATTTATAAATATTATTATTTAATTATTACAATAATAAAAATACTTAAACAATTTTATATTTGTGTTATTAGCTCTTGAGTTAATACCACTTTACTGTAAAACAATGTGATGAGTTCATGTTATAAATATTGTTTATAATTATTAATTTATCTACATATTATTATCTTAAAAATATCATTACATAAATTAAAATTTATTGTACATGTAAAAGTTTTAAATCCCAATAAATATTTTTTTTTAATTATAAAAAAATAATGACGGTTGTTATTCATCGTTTAAATATGTAACTTTATCTAATTTTTGAATTTAAGTGAATAAAAAAAAATTATTCATTTATATTTTTAAATCTCTTAGTTTTAGTATGAATTACGTATGAGTTAGTTATGACAAACCTTATAATAAAATTTGAAACTTAAGCTATAAAAAATTAACATTTTATTTTTATAGATTATTAAACTGCAAAATAATTTGTACATTTTTGTGCTTTTGGCGAATTTTAATGAAATTTGAGCTAAAACTCAAAAAGAGTTAAGATGTTTTGAAAATTTTACTAAGCGTAAGAAATGTGGGACGTTCCTAGTAGATAACAAGTTAAACTGTACTCTGTAGTCTGTAGAGTAAACAACTGTCTCGATGTAATGGTCTGTTTATCATAAAATATCAAACGATCACTGGATTTTTTGTATTCATCACGAAGAGCGAGGTTCTTGCCACATGATCGTACGCCACTCATAGTAGTAGATAAGAGAATCAACTAAATTAAGTTGCTTGTCCCACGTAATGATGGTTGGAAAATGTGAATATCAGCAATAGTGGCGTATTTACGGGAGGGGGAGGGATCCCCCCTTGGTTTTTTTTACTATGTACTTGTGATTGCTATAGACCACGTTATCTCAAAGTTCTAAAAAAGTTAAAGCTCTATTTCCGCTCTATGGAGCCAAATTAAATTTCACTAAATTCTTGTTAAATGGCTTGATTGATACCATTCATACATCATTGTTAGTGTTTAATTCAGTTTCCTAACATCTCACTATCTCATTAATTCCACATTACGGAGGACATTGATATACATTACTTTTCATTACTTTAATAACTTAATATAGTTATTAAAATTTTTAATAATTTCTGTCGTAGTAAATAAAATAAATAAATACAATTTACCTCGGAGTCGTTGAATAGAAATACAACATGCTGGTCTAAACTAGATACTGCACGCCCTAGTATATTTTTTAAATCTTCTTGCCATTCATTAGTTCCATATAAACGTGTCATTTGTACCTAAATTAAAACTTCTATATTATTAGTAAATGTAAAATAAAAATAAATAAAAAATTTAATTTTTGAACCTGAAATAAATCATATTCTGATATATGAGCAGCAAGTCTTGTTAATGACTGTCGGCCTGATCCTCCTAAACCAACTAGTAAAGCATGTCCTCGAGGTTGCTTGAGAATTCGACAAATTCTTGAAAGATGTTCAATAGCAAATCTAAATAAAACTAGATGCATGGGTTTTTTGCTCATATTATTAAATTCATTTAAGTATCCTTCAACGATTATTCGGAGATTATTTAAATTATGTACTTCCATATAATTTCTAGTATCAGCTTTAGGATTGGAAAAATCACAGTAAATTAATTGTCGTAATTCATTTTGACCAATCTATAATTTAAAAATAAATGTTATTTTTATTTTTAATTCATACATTTATTGATAAATTTATGATTAAATTTACAGTTTCATTCGGGCCATTGATTAAATGATTGAATATATCATTAATATTTTCATTTAAAATCTCTTTACAAACTGCACTTAGATTATTAAAAAACCATGAGCAGTCGGAGTCATCTACCAATCGATCATAATATACCCTGAGAATTTCGTGAATCCAAAGTCGTTTCATAGCAATAGCATCTTCAATAGTTTCGGGAACAGAAAACATAACTCCCTTAAAATAATATTCCTGTTATTAAACACAAGATATTTTTTATTAATATGTAGTTAAAATTTTGAACCAACCTGTATGACTTTTGAAAAATCTCTCAAATTGAATAAATAATGCGATTTGGAAGGCGTTGGAAGTAAATGAATGATGCTTTTTTTATGAAGTTCCAATGTTGAATTAACTAATTGATGCATGCACGAGTCAAACTCTCTGCTAAAACCTCTAAATATGAAAAATAAATTATAACACAAAACAGTCAATTTTTATTTTATAGATATTTAAAACTTTCAAACCTTGTATCTAAATGCCACAATAGTATTTTACTAAATATCGATACCATTGTAGGATCATCAAACTCATTTATAACAACAACATTAAAATGTCGACTAAACCTTGGAGAGACTGAATTTCCTGTTGATGGTGGGCCCATAGCACAAATTAATAATACATCTTGAAGAGTCATTGGGACGAGCTCATTACGATCATACCACGGAAATTTATCTAAGAATTGCCTTAAGAGTTCAATGGGTGGCTGAGCTCCATAATATTCTTTTTGAGGCATGCTAATATCATCAATAAAGATAATACACTTAGTACCGACTGGAGGACCAAATATCCCTCGTCTTCTCTTGATCAACTTATTCATAATTATATCTTGTGTTAAATTAGCTGATGTGTGCGCTGAGAAATTGATAAACGATGATTGATATATAGTTTTATCAATTTTTTTGAATAAGTAATTCTAAAATAGTAATATATACACAACATTAAAGAATATATTTTTATAAACATACATTTATTTTTCAATGTGTTTATTACCATGGTATATGTTGATTTTCCAGTTCCAGTTTTTCCTACGGTCATCATTGGTAAATGATGTGTAATCAACATTGACATAATTACTTGATGTCTAATTACATCAATTGTTGGCACTAAAATATCATTGAAAGGTATGCCTTGAGGTATAGGTGGTGCTTCTGTTACATAGTCTGACCACAACTTCCACTCTCCTTTTCCTTGTCCTTCTAGGATATATCTATAATCAAAGACTGAATATTCTTTAGGTGGAAAATTGATGTAAGATTTTTTCGGAGAAGAACATAATTCAATAGGTATTTTGAAAGATCGGGAAACTTTATTAGGAAATTTGTTTTCCAATAACGCTCGAAACAAAATATTGAATTTGGTTCGACTTTGTGCATCAAGAGTTGCTCCCATTGACCAAATACACGAAAAAAAAAATATACCCTAAAAAATATAATTTTTTATTTAATTAAACCATTTTAGATATAATTTAAAATTACTTCAAGCTGAGCTCTAAGATCAGATTGTGAAACTGTCTTCATGTGTTCTTCATCACTATATAAATCCATAAATGTTTCACAAATATTTGTTAATGATCTAATAAGATTTGAATCATTGGAGGGAAAAACTTCCTAAATAAAAACCATAACATCAAGTTCAAATAATAGTTATTTTTTTAAAAATTTTACTGTAATATTATATCGTCTTATAAAATATAAAATTGGATAACTAAATCTCAAAATAAGTGATTGCAACATTTGCTTGTAATGTGAGGTTATGTTAGACGATAATTTTTTAATCCACGATTGCACTAAACATTCCCAACCTAATGCAGATGGTTCCATTAAAATCATTCCACATCTAGATACCTATAAGGAAAATTATGTTACGGTATTTTTGAAGAACAATTAAAACTTGACAAATTTAATTTGTCATGTTATAAAATTGTTTACCGTTGCCGGAGATGCTACATCTAAATCCATTGGTTCAAATATCAAATTAGTCGTATTAGCAAGTTGAATGATTTCACCAGATATCAGGCAAAGTTTTTTATTGTCATCGAGTACCGTATTCATACTTTCAATCCATATCGCATCAACTGGACCATCAAACAATAACCATTTTCTATTCAAGTTTTCAGATGAAGCATATTGTCTGAATCCAACAGCTATAATACCATCAAACCATTCATGTGATATCATATCAAATTGACCATACAACTGACCCAAAGTTATTGACTTTGGATTAATAACCATAATTTCAACTTTATGTTCATCCATTAATTTCTAATAAAAAGCAAAATTTTTATTCTAATATAGTCCATATTAAAAGCTTTGAATGGATATTAAGAAACTGTATTTAAACAGTGAAGTAGTTATCCATGTAGGTTTTAAGAAAACTAATTATTTTATTTATGTAAACTAGCATAATGACAAATTTGGGATTACTAATAATTATGGAAAAGTATTTGCTTGATTACTATTTTTTAAGTAATATAAATTTAAGTACTGAAATGTAATATTTTCGTGGTTTAAAAGATTTAAAAATAGGAAACTCATGTATATAATTTAGTTTCTACATAATTAATTAATATACCTTTTCTTCAATAATTGCTAATGCACCAGCAAGTACCCTATATGCTGAGGTTTTGCCACTAAATGGTAGTCCTACTATCATAAAACCATGCCTTACAATCATCATTTCATAAATTTGTTGTATTTTCTCCAAGAAGTATGGTGTACACTGAAGATTTAATTTTGTACACGATTCTTCAATACACATATTTAATATTTCATAGTCTGGTTGTGGTAGTACAATACCAGGAAATAAATCTGATACTAATCCCTGAAAATAAATGGTAATCATAGTTTTTATAACATTTAAAACTGTATAATTTTACTTATGTAAACTTTTGATTTATACTATAAAATGTTAACATTACATTGTGGTTTGTACCTACTAATCTACACCTATGTACAATAACTATTAATGTTATACTGGTAGTTAAAATATTTGAATCTAAAGATTTAAAGAAAAATCATATTTATATAATACAAGATGATTCGTTTAAGGTAAAACACTTATTTTCTCAAAAACTATTTTTTTTATTTTTTATGTATAATTATTAATTTCAAGTTTCTAAATTAACCAAAAAAATTTAAAGCTACGATTTTTTTTATGTTTTTGCTCCGTTTTTCATAAAAGAATCATCCAATTTATTATATATTTCACCATAAAATAATTAATATGTACACTTAAACTATATTTTTTTTTTACTTTAAAAAGAGGAATATCGTGGCCAAGAAATTTTGGTAAGTTGACATCATTAATGGACCGCAAAATAAGTATGTTTTCATCTTCTTCTGGATACTTTAATTTTAAATTACCAGCCGCTGTTAAAACTGTTTTCACAGCTCTCATTCCTACGATTATATATTTATTTGATATACAAATTTGATGATTTTTACTCCATCGATTTTACTAACCATAGTCATAATGATTCTGTGACGAAAGTTGTTCAGAGCACAGTTTATAAGTCGCCACTATTTTCACAGATAACGACCGGGCTAAATTAAATCCTTGAGAGTATAAGACAATTTCAGATATGAGTGCATAATCTGGTACCATCATAGCTACTGGACGAAATAATGCCTTAATAAAATAATTTTATATAATTTAAAATAAGTCATCTAAAAATCTAAAAAAAAATATAACTCAACCAATTTATATAATATGATACCTACTTTTAAATTATCAGGTAATTCTGAACGTCCAGCATATCCAGGGTTCATAGTAATAAATACAGCACAAGTTTTATCTAATATTAACGAAGAACCTTCAAAATGTATTCTAGATAAATCTGCTTGTATACCACGTTGAATTGTTAATATTTGCTGAGCAACAACTGATAGTACTTCTAATTCAATACGATTAAATTCATCAAAACATGCCCAGGCACCACAAGACAACAAACCCTTAACGAAATAATAATTTTTAAATTTTTATGTCCTATTTACAATTCTATTGTATTCTATACTTCTTCATCTTACTTTAAAAAACTTTCCTAAACCAATGTAATCCATGCTATCTGAACAATTAAATACGACACATTGTTTGGATACTGCTTTTGCTAAATCCTTAGTAGTCTCTGTTTTTCCAGTACCAGCCGGTCCTTCTGGCGCACCTCCCAAATTTAATTGTAAAGCACAAAATAAAGTACGATAACAACGATCAGTAAGTGGCGTAATTACTAGTCTTGGAGAATTACCAAGATATTCGTAACCATATCTTAAAGAAGCGTTTATCATAAATGCATCCAAATTGTCTTCCTAAAATATTTACAACTATTTATTAATAATTTTTTTGTCAAATTGATATATTCTTACTATCCAATAATATCGCAATTGACAAAGCCAATTAAAATCATTTGTTTTATGAACATCTTTTTTAACCATATCTTCTACGACATCTTTTGCGTGAACATCCGTCACAACTAAAGCTCCTTTTATGAAAATAAATAAATAAATATTTTACTCTTTTATTTATTTAGATTAAAATCTAACCTAAAGTTAAACGTGTTTGTACAGATAAAACCCCTCGAACTAATTTGACTATTTTGTCTATTTGATCATTGCACTTCATCAAATATCGTGGTAAACCTCGAGGATAGCGTAAAATAGCTTGAGTGACTTCAGATGTCCAATATGTGCAAGAAATAGCTAAGACAGCTTGTCCAGGCCATTGAATGACCCATTCTTGCCTTAAAGTATTTTTATATGCAAGTAATGCTTTTTCGATTACTTCACGAATAGTCAATTTCATAGATATTTCTAGATCTACAAGCCATTTTTCAACTTGACCTCTAGCTCTTGCAGTGTCCACAACCATTGATAAATGAACAATTTCTTCTTCGCTAGATATCATGCTAATAACATCTTGATCCGCGGTAAATTTTAACTTAGCAATTCCTTCGAAACATTTTTTTAAATGTGGTTGTACTCTCGTTGGATCTTTAGTTTCAGATAGGATTTCAAGAAGTTCATCATTGGATAAGAAAAAAAATCTTGGAAAGTATAAACGTTTCTTTTCTAAATAGTCATTGAGGCCTTTTTGAATCAACTCTAATAAGCTATTGCTTTTCTTTAATTTATCTAAAATTTTATCAATATTTATAGACAATATAACTTTTTTTATTTTTTGTGCTTCTTTAATCATATCTCTCCAAACCTAAAATTAGAATATTTGTGGAGTACATCAAATGTTTTATTATCGACAACAAATAAATACTTTATCGACGACATTAAATCTTCTGGATTCTTCAGGCATTTGAGTTTGTATATCTGGTGAAGAAAATATAGGCTCTAAATACATCCAAGTAATTTGGACTTTAATCCAGTAGTCTAATATATCATTTAACAAATGTAATTTTGATTCCCAATTTCTAATTAAAATGATAATAAATTAAAAAAACATATTGTTAAATAAGAAATTCGTACGTTTATAAAAAAAAAAAATAGTTTACTTGATATTCTCTTCAAATGGTTTTATAAATGGTGAATTTTTCATGGTTGTAGTTTTTAGTATATGATCATCAAGCAACAGTTGCACATCGTCTACACCGGATAATATATGAGTACCTGAATCTCTAAAAATGTAAAGTATCGGTAGTAATATTTGTTGAGTACAATACTATAATTAAAAATAAATAAATTAACCTATGTGGCATTAGAGTAAAGTATAAGTCTTTCCATTCTTCTTCCATCGCATGCAATTTTTTTTCTAAAGCTGTTTCTTTGGATGCACCATCGCTGACTACTTCAAATTTCGGCACAAATTCATCCAAGTTATAATCCATAATTTTTGCTAATGTAAGATTCTGGTTGGGATGTAAGGGAAACCCAATTATTTCAGATATTTTTTCCCAATGGCGATCTTTTAAACCTAGATTTCCCAAAGTCAGAACTACTGCAATATGTTCTTTAAATGCTTCAACTGATTGTTTTACCTATTACAAATATATTTTTTATAAACACTTGTTTTGTTTGAAAAATAAAGAAAATAATATGTTTAATTACTGCTATAGCAATCGCTAAAGGTGCAGGACAATCCACAAAAGTACGTTCCAATTTTACAATGTTACGATAATACATGGTGACATCTTGTTCAATTTGTTCCGGATCGTAAGTACATATTTTAGCATTCATCCATTTATCATAATTCTCTAAAAACTCTGAGCAATTATCATAGAGTTTTTTATATGGAGCTAAAGCATCTGCCACCTTAATAACCAAATTTCATTAGACACCTATTTACAAATTAATATAATACAAGTAACTTAACTGTTTTCCGTAGGGGATATGAACTTTCTTTCCATCCAAAATGTTTTTCTTCTTCATTAAATCCATCTATGGTACTCAAAGCACTATTTAACTTATTATCTAGACTATTTGCCTTTTCCAAGTATACAGATAACAGTTCTACGTTTCCGAATTGCTTAAATTCGGCAACTTGATTTTGAAAATTTTCCAGTTCAATTTTAAATTTATAGATGCGATTTAATAAGAAATCTTGTAATTGTTTTGTTTTTTGCTCAATCATTTTTGTATTTTCCGCAAAAACAAAATTAATAAGTTCTACCCACTGAAAAGTCTTTCCGTTTTGTTTTAGTTCCACGCCTGTCAATAAAGTGTAGTCTGATAAAAATAATTCATAAGATAGCACCACTTTAGCCCGCTCCTCCATCTCGGGAATTATATTATTTTTTACATCTTTTATATATTTTTTTAAATTCACGAGCTCTCTAGTATTTTTAGGTGGAGTAAGAGCTACAGTTTGTAAAGTTGCATATTCTTCATTCAATCTAAAACAATGGAACATACTTAACTCGAATATTATAAGTGATATTTTATACTAAATTTTAAGATATTAATAAATCCATTATAATTCTAAACTTTAATTATGTAAGGATAAATTATCATCATGCACAAAACGATTTTAAGCTAAAAGGAAAATGCTAACTTCTGAGATGACAAAAAAATGTCCAATTAATAAAACTAAGTATTCGACATTTTAAAAACACTATCTGCCTAAAGAATATAAAACAATTAATGTATCATATAGAAAAAACAAATACATTCCTTTATCCTTTTAGAATCATAAATAAAATTGTAAACAACAGACATCAAAAAATTACTTTTTTCCTATTGCTAAATATGTGCTTGTCATTCGACTGACTATCATATTTTTCAATTTTTCTGCTTGCTTACATAAAGCCTTTATCGTATCATTACGATGTACTTCAAAGATTCCAACTTCTATTTCTGTGCTAACATCGACTGGAATATCTAAAGAAATTGTATGATACTTAATAACATATTTTTTATACTCTTCAATTGTATGTTCAGTAGATAGAAATTTATCGATTTCATCTTGAGCTTGTCCATTAATTAAATAAAGATGTTCATCTAAATCATGTATAACTAATTCTGGTAATACCCAATAATCATCCAAAACTAAACTTAATTTTTTACGATGATTATTGACTACATTCATATCTATATTGACCTATATTATAAGATACAAATATAGTTAAAATTTTACCTAAAATGTTTTTATATCAAAAATATACTTGTAAAATTTTTTTAGTATAAGGATAATCCTTATATAATCTATGTTCAAGGCGTTCCAAATTCATAACCATTTCTCTGATTTGATCATAAATAGACATAATAAAATCCCGAATTTTTCTGAAAGTAGGATAAAATTGTAACATTGAATTTCTGTATATTAAATCTGTTATAAATCCAGGGTTAGTCTAGATCAAAAATTAATAAAATAATTAGCAATATAATATATTATAAACAATTAATAAAATAGTTTTATACTTTAGGATTGCACATAACGTCAGTAAATTCTTCCATTATTTTGTATACATACTCTTGATATTTTACTTTCATAATATACGCAACACAATTATAAAATGAAGTTTGCTTTTTGATGTTATCTTTCTTTGGAATGAAACGACTAAGTTTGGTCTAGAAAAAAAATAATGTAATATTTTTCAATAAGTATCATTTAGTATGAATGATTGCAGGTGTTACCTAGTTGACGATAAAATATTTGGAGTAATAATATAAATTACCTTCACTTTCGATCAAAATAGTACATACACTTAGAACTTACATTACAAGTTAGGTATACATCATAAACGAATAATTACTCGAAACAAACATTTATTTAGTATTTACTATTTAATATAAAAGTTAATTTTAAAAATAAAATAAAAATTATTGAAAAAATATAATGTAATTTATTGAACTAAATAGTTAATAAAAACTAATAAAAAAAAATAAAATTAAAAAGGTGGACAATGTGGGTCTATATAAATAGCTTAAAATGAATCAAAATATTTGAAAAAATTTATCATGCATGTATATAATGCTCACATAAACACTTAATAACAATTTCTAACAAGTTTTGAAAATATTTCGTTTACATTAATACTCATTAATATCACTGTTTTTTATTAGTTTTTCATAATCATTTAAAAATTCGACTCATAAAAGTCGACAAATAAAGTTACAACCATGTATATCAAATGTTTAATCTAAAAGCGTCCCTTAATCTGAATCACGATGCTTCAAAATTTAATAACGTAGTCGTCAATAAAAAAATATCTATTTCAAGAGTTAAAAGTTACTTGTTGAAATAGTTGTTGTACACTATCAAACCATTTAATCCGCAGAATAACACTGGCATCAGCAATGCATTTCCGTACATGTACCATATATTCGGGTAAAGTATATTTCAAAATACCTCTGGCCGCCATTTCTGCGTAATCAAATACTTGGGTTGGCCTGTTAACAATAAATAAATGACGTATAATTAATTTAAAATTTTTGTTGCCTAAATTTATTTGTGTTCGAAAAAAATATGTTGATATTTTTACTATGTAATCAGTATACGTACCTAATATATACATGAACTTTTTATTTATTTAATAACTAAATGAGACATTAAACGCTAACAATTTCTCAATACTAAATGGTAATAAACATTATGATCTTAAACAGTTATATATATAATAATTCCTTTTATGTAGACATACTCAAAATTCTTATGCCAAATTTTGATCATTTCAGCTATCAAAGGATTAGCTTGATGCAAATTATCTCGAAGAAACGACGCAGCACGTCCCATTGATTTCTTCCATAACGCACTATCCTTTCGAAGTTCTTTTCGCAATGGAGTATCTAGTATCGGTAATTTATTATGTATCGCGTATACATCATGTAATGAATATGCAACGACAGCCTCTTTCATTGCTTTCAAATAACATTCCTGCGTACAACCAATATTTGTAAAAAATTGTGTTTGTTGAGAAAAATTGTTTTTGTGTTAGGTTATAAGTAAAGGGGAACGAAATCAATACGATTTTATTATGATGTGTATATTTGTGATTATCATTGATTTTTGAAACCACAAATGGGTAATGTTTCAATTCAATCATCAATTTAAAGGGTGATTTCTGGTATTAAACTGGACCAAGTTGATTCGTTGGTGAAACAAAAGTAAAAAATTCTGATTAATTTTAAAAATAATGAAAAATGAAATTTACTCAATTCCAACGTTTAGACAAAATCCTCGACAAAATCGATTTTGTTATTTAGATAGAATTCAAAAATAAATAACTGTAGAGACTCAAACTTTTCTTTAAATATTTGTATTAGCATATTCGAAATTTTAAATTTTAAAATGTATTTTTATAAGCACGTCAGTATTTAATTCCTACGGTTTGAAAATTTAAGTTTTAAGTTTCTTAAGTTTTCCTTATCAGAATTTAAAAAATATATATTAAATCACATTTATTATTATAATGAGCATTTAAAAACCAAATTTTGATAAAGGTATAAATGTAGAAAATTCAAACGTACCAGCAATAATGTTTTATTTTTAAACAATTTTAATATTTTATTATAATTCAAAACTTTTAATTGTCAAAACTTAAAAAATATTTAAAATAATTTTAAGCTATTTTAATTTCCAAAGTTTATTTTTAAATTTGTTGATAAAAATGTATTTTATTGGTTAAAAAGTTTTAAATTTTGTATAAAACTTCTTATTGCTCTGCTTTATAATAATTATCTTACAGCCATTTAGAAGTATCAAAAATGCATCATGGCAACAATTTTTTTAGTGTTAAAAATTCTAGTTTTCACAAACAAAATATTATAACTTAAAAACCGTAGGTACAATTAATTTTAATGTTTTTCAATATAATATTTATATTTCATATACTTACGTAAAATGAATATTGAACATCTTAAATAGTATTAATAATAATTTGTCTAACAAATAACTTAAAATGATACCTACTATTTTTGTATAAATAGATATTTTTTAAATTAAAATTGTAAAAAATAATTTTTATGTGTAAATGGACAAAATTAAATATGAATTGACCATAATTAGGTAAGCAGAAAATGTTTACCATATTATAATGTTAGAAAGTAATATAAATAAAATATTGCAGAATATCCTTAGAAATAGAGGCTAACATATTATTGTTTCCGCTCAGAAATATATTTTGTGTACCTAGATTTATTTCATCATTAAATTCAAATTTAACACAATGACGAGGTATAATCGAAACCTACCATGCAATAGACTATAACTTTCATAATATTTTTATTTATAAATTTACAATCAGTAAAATATTTCTACAATAGCAGATATGGGCTAAAATAAAAAACTGTTTAAAACACCAGTGGCGAAACTAGGAGAGTGAAAAAAGGTCTTTAGCACTCCTAGATCAAATTTCGCAACCGTTATTATTTTTTATACCTGACTATAAAATTGTTTTAGTGAAACACCATAATATTGCATGAATCCCAAAAAAATTATGTTGATTACCTATATTATCTATTTAATATGATTATGAAACTAAAAAGTTACTCGATTTCTGTGAGGCATTAACAGTTTTAGCACCTCTCGTTTTAGAGGTCTAGTTGAGGCTATGTTCAACACATTATTACACTAATGATTCAACTAAGTACCTACATAAATCTGCAGCTAAGTTCTATGCAAGCTTACGTTAAGTATTTCATTTTGAAATTCTGGTAAAAATGGTGATTTTTGATACTCGATTGACAGTCTGCCAAGTATACCATTTACTATTCGTGGATCGATGGGAGCCAAATAATTAGCATCTGCTTCAGCACCTTGAGTAATGAAAAAATAATATTTCAAAAATGTATTCTCGTCCGATACCACATTATCTTCTGGATCTAGGTATTTAGAGTATTCATCCACTAAATTTGTACGAAATACTTCACGAGATTCGCGGTCTTTTTTTGCTTCTTTCTAATAAATAAATAAAGGAACATTTTAGTATAAACTACTATAAAAGCAAGCAATAAAACAAGTTGAGAATGAGTTTGATAAATATGGTTGTTACCATTTTTCTAGATTTCTCAGTAAACCCATGATGGATGTTTACTTTTTTTGTTGATTTATCCTGAATTTTGACTGAATTTTTCGATAACGAAAAACAGTCTTTATCCATTATGCGTTTTTTCTTAGACATAGTAAATGTTGTTAACAAAACGTTTAACTGAAATGATTAAATCTGTAATTTGTAAATAAATAGCTACTATTACATATTATAATAAATACTTTCTATATAGATTAACATACAACCTATAGTAACTAAATAGTTAAAATACATAACTATCTGTGATATAAGTATAGAATAATATTCCAAATTGTATGTATTGTACAACTTTGTTTAATCGATAGGTAAAATAATTTTTGAAACCGAAATAGCGTAACTAATGGATACCTACATGATAAACTTCTATAATACCGGGTTTATAATACCCAAACATAGAATACATTTTTACAATGTACCTACTGCAAATCATTCATTACTATATCAAATTAATAAGAGAAAAGGTAGGCAAGTGAGTTCTACTTTGCCTTTAAAGTTCTAAACATGTTTAACTCCTATTTTATAAGTAAATGCCTTGTTAAAGCTATCTTTAAAAAAAATATTATATTTATAGGTACTATAATTTTCTCTAGTGTATTAATTAATCTATAAAAATAAAATATTTGGTGTATTTTATATACAGACATTGGTTTAAATTTAAATATTCCCAACGTATCTGCATGTCAATGATAGAAAAATAACAATATAATATTGTATTGTATAGGTATTATACATTTTTTATCCTACAAAATCAACGCGAACTTGGTCAACTGACCTCAGAAAAACATTTTAATGACTGTTATCCAGCAATTTATAGTTAAATATGTATTTAATTGTAAAAAATATATAAATATAACAAACTCCCCATTATAATATGATAACAATTAAAATCATTATAAATTAAAATGTCAAGAATTAAGCTATATGAAATATTAATGTTGAGGAACAACGTACAAAACATTCGGTTGTACGTATATATAGTATGCATACAAAAATATCCTTCAATATTATTTAAGTAGGTAACTAGAAATAGTAACAGGTTCATAAAAATTAAAATTAAAAATAATATTATAAATATAATACTGTTTTAACCAGGGGCGTGCCTAGGGGAGGTTGGGTGTTCACCCCCCCCACATACACAAAAAAATTCTAGGCACGCCCCTGGTTTTAACTGTCTTAGTGATAAACTATAAGCAAAAGTATATACCTAATTAGATACCTAAATATAATAGCATTACTTGTACCTATGTAAATTAGAGAATTATGAACAAAATTAAGATGAAACAAATGATTGAAAACGTAACTGGTTATTACAGCCAACAAAATATTTTATTGTGGTCAATAAGTACTCTATTAATACACCTAGTATAGGTACCTACAAAACGTCAAAATAAGAGTATGCATTATTATAATATTTTATCATATGAATTCATTATTACTGGTAATATTAGAAGTTACATAACTATTAGGAAATAAGGAATGTTGAAAAATATGTATAGTTATACTTATCACCTGGTCACTATAAAACTATAACTTTTAGCAATAGGTTTGTAATATTACAAACATAACGGAATAACATTTTTTTTAATAGTTATGTTAATTAGTGGTATAGAGTAATAGAGTACCTATGTATACTTAATTCCAAAAAAATCGGAACAAAAAAAAAGTAATCCCTTTTACCATTTTTAACCCCCTTGGGGATTGCATTTTCAAAACAATTTTCTTAACAGATCCCTATGCCATAAGAGCTATCTATATGCCAAATTTAGCCTGATCCGTCCAATTGTTTGAGTTGTGCGTTGATAGATCAGTTAGCTTACTGTTTTATGTATATACACTATACAGATTACTTCTTTTAACTCCCTTAGGGGTGACATCAAAAATCTTTTCTTAGTGGATGCCTACGTCATAATAGCTATGTGTAGATATGCCAAATTTCAGTGCGATCCGTCCAATGGTTTGAGTTGTGCATTGATAGGTAGATCAATCAACTTACTGTTTTATATATTATATAGAGATAATATATTTTTATTTTTATACTACATAAAAAAAAACTAAAGTCTTTATACTTGGTTATTGCAACGGATAGAATACCAAAATTTGAATAGAAGTGTTGGTAGCAATGACCAGTTACATCCGGACGTATTTGGTTTTTGCGCCCAATGAAAAAAAAATGAATATATACCGTTTCAATGGATACGACCGTACATAGCTGGTTATTACACCCAACAGAAATTTAAAAATCAGTTTTATCATTTTTATTTCAAAACTATTCGTCCATCGTTGGACGTATTCAGTTTTTGCACTGATCGAAAAAGAATACTTTTTTGAATATTTCTATATCAAAACATGATTTTTAAAAAAATATGGACGTACCTGATTATTGCACCGGGGTCTTCATAATATGTCTTATTTAGATAATGTTCTGATAGAAAAATGTAACCTAACTTGGTTTATTTATATTGGAATAAATCGATTTTTTTACAAGATGATGGTTATAAATACATATTTTTAGATACATTTCAAATTTTAGTCAGCACATGCGCAGTAAAAACTTTTTTTTTAATAGAAACACCTAATTTGAACACCATATTAGGATAGCCCTATTTTTTCAAGTAATTTTGATTATCAACTATGGTTCACACTGTATATAAATTATTAAAATAAAATTTGTCTTTTAATGTAATAATTCAACATACCTACCAGTAATTTTAAAATAATAATTGATTGACTAATTTGATTTATGCATAATTAATAATTATGTATATATTTAATAAATTATTTTTTGTTCGTACTTTTTACCATTTACCATCCCTGTGGGTCAGGTCATTTCTGGCTATAATATGGTAGGTATGGAACACGATTTAAGATTTAAAACATAGTAAGCAATACACTGACCTATATATTAACTTAAGTGAGCTCACATAATTTATTTTAACATCATCAGAAACTCGTAATGTTTTTAACAGTTTATAGCATTATTTTTTTTACACTCTTTACTTATTAACAGTATTACCTATGTTATATGCGGAAAATAATTTAATAACAAATATAATAACTATTATACTGAAATGTTTGATAATTTTTTTTTAAATAAAATATGATGATGTATTTGTTCACAAGTACGAATTGTAATAGTATATTGCAGAGGTTCTTAACCTTTTTCAAATGACGGAACACTTAACATTTTATGAGGTTTTTGCGGAACACAGTCGTAAAATAAAACAGTTATTATATTAATTTTTTAATTTTTATTACATTAAACAATAAATGTATAGCATAAAATAGTTTGCTAATATATTAGTAAAATGTCTTACTTATATCTTTGTTTTTGTTTTAAAAGTCAACATTTTAAGAGAATTAAACTAGAAATACTAAATAAAATTTTTTTTACTGATTTTAAAATTTTGTTGGATCACTTATATTAAGTCCATGGAACACTGGTATAGTAATTATACTATAAGTTTATTGGTTTTAAATATTAATTATATGGTCAGTTAGTAAAATTAGTAACATACTCTTAACTATATAATATAATGACTACTTTTTTTCTTAAGTGTTCACCCCTAGTATTTTTTTTAACAAAACGTATCTTACATTGTATATACAGAATTCAAGATCTAGAATTTCAATACTTATTTTTGGGATCTTGCTCATCTTTTCCTATACCTACTGCTAGCCTACAGAGTAGGTGTCATCGTGATTAATTATCAACTAGTTATAATTAATTTATTACAATTGTAATTTGTAATGGAAAGAAATGTAATTTTTTGATGAAAAAATAAATTAATAATAATATACTGTAAACAATGAAAAATGTTCAAAAGAACATTTTGCTTGTAAAAATGTATTTATAAAGTTAAATAATATATTTTCTAGACAATATTTTATGAATAAAACTACAAAACTATTACACAAAATTCACCAATGTCAAATGAACAGTGTGTATAAATATAATGTGTTCATATTCAAATATCTAAGTATATTTTAACAATTCTTTATTTAATATAGAAAACACAGCAAAAAAGATTTATAACACTATGTTCATTTAATAAAACCGATCAAACAATATTGGTGTTGATTAGTGAATTTCTAATACTTAGGAGCTGGACTTACTGGAGGTTCTGAGCTGGTAGAATAAAACTAAAACAAAACAAAAAAAAAACAGTAGATTTAGTTATTACTCATTAGTTTAATATAATAAATTGAATGTGAAATAAAACAACTACAAAATTTAAAAATTTAAATTGTTAAAATATTACCACGAGTAATATTGTAGGTAATTTAAAGGTACAGCAATGGTACCACTACGGAAATATAAGTATGCTACCACTGATCTAATATATAAAGAAGACCAATAAAAATAAATACATTGTATATTTACAAATTGTACTGCTAAAAAAACAACTTGAATCAATTTTAAAAGTACCAATAAAACAAATAAATATTGAAAAATCAAACTGAATCTTAGTCATTAAAAAAAAAATTATGGATACAACATCTTTATTCAATAACATTAATAAGTCAGGAAAACCTTGAGTTTAAAAATTATTGAAACTGATCAACTTGAAAGATAAAATTTCCAGTTGTTATTTTATATCTTAACTTAGTGTTTTTTTCTTTGATTGAATAATTACATTTAGGTCATTAAAAATTAAATAAATTTTATTTTAAAAAATTAAATAAATTTTATTTTAAAAAATTAATAACTATTGATGTTTATTTTATAGTTTCCCACTCATTTGAATATAATTGATAAAACTGTTTTTTAATTTATTTATAAATTGTTGAGGTAAGAATCAACATCAGAATGTTAAGCCTTGGATAATATAAATGTACAGCAAAAAAAAGGTAATTACAGAAAAATATCATTCAGCATTCAGAAATATATTAATACCTGGGGATGACAAAAACACACTAATCCACATATAATTTTAGGTTGCTGCAATCTGTATTAAAAATTACCAACATTTTAAAAAATTACTTATTTTAGCGTTGGTGCATAAAGTTAAAACTAAATTATTAAATAACTTCAAATGTTCTACTGAACACAAATTGTCTATGTTATATATTTGTAATTCGGATACAACACATGTTGGTATAGCATTTTTTAAATTTATTGTAGGTATTTATTTAAAAAAAAAAAATTATGGATACAACATCTTTATTCAATAATATTAATAAGTCAGGAAAACCTTGAGTTTAAAAATTATTGAAACTGATCAACTTGAAAGATAAAATTTCCAGTTGTTATTTTATATCTTAACTTAGTGTTTTTTTCTTTGATTGAATAATTACATTTAGGTCATTAAAAATTAAATAAATTTTATTTTAAAAAATTAATAACTATTGATGTTTATTTTATAGTTTCCCACTCATTTGAATATAATTGATAAAACTGTTTTTTAATTTATTTATAAATTGTTGAGGTAAGAATCAACATCAGAATGTTAAGCCTTGGATAATATAAATGTACAGCAAAAAAAAGGTAATTACAGAAAAATATCATTCAGCATTCAGAAATATATTAATACCTGGGGATGACAAAAACACACTAATCCACATATAATTTTAGGTTGCTGCAATCTGTATTAAAAATTACCAACATTTTAAAAAATTTACTTATTTTAGCGTTGGTGCATAAAGTTAAAACTAAATTATTAAATAACTTCAAATGTTCTACTGAACACAAATTGTCTATGTTATATATTTGTAATTCGGATACAACACATGTTGGTATAGCATTTTTTAAATTTATTGTAGGTATTTATTTAAAAAAAAAAAATTATCTGATTCTAATTTGAATTAAAATTATTAATTATTTGTTTGATAATTGAATTTAAAGACATCTAGTAAAATTAAAAACTGGCTCATTTAAGATAAAAACTATACACAACCAATTAAGTTATTTCCAAAGAGAAACCAATCAATTAAAGATAAGTTAGTACATTTTGTAAGTAACACTAAATTTATTAAATATTAACATACTTTGTAAGTTTTTTGTTTATATTCTTCCCACGGCTCTTGATTTTTCTTTGGATGCCATGTCACTTCAGGGTTTTTCATTGCTAGTCGAGTCAAATAGAAACCAGCACCCGCCATACCAAGACCCAGACAAAAAAATAACGGGATTAACTACAAAAAAAAAAACATAAAAAAGTTAATTGTTTTGTAATAATTAATAAACTTTGTATTTGACCTTTGTAATAAACTACACACAATATCGAAATATTATAAACACTATATTGAACTTACTAAATTAAATTAGATACTTACGGACTTGTGTTTTTTTAAGCTCTCTAAGGTCATTCCTGGCATAACCATTTTGAATTCTTTTGGTACCTAAAACTTAAAAAATTAAAAGTTAATAAGCGTAGTCACTTAAATGTGAAAACTGAAAATGAAGGAAATAAATTTTGCGTATAGCACTATAGCCTATCGCCTTGGCATTGCATAGAAAATCAAGCAGTGCCTTTTTTTTTAGTATTGTTAGATAACAGATGACAGTACAGTGTAGCCAACTGCTTCACTCGAATCGTAGAAAAATGCCAACGGAAAAAAGCTCCAATAAATAAATTATAAACTATAAGTTATAATAATATAATAATTCTCTATTCCATCCTCTGCAATGGCTTTAAAAATTAAATTATATTATGAGCTTATTAACTGTTTGAACTTAGTAAGTACTGTAAGTTGTAACCTTGCCAGTTAAAGTAACATAAGTATATAATAGTGACTCCCTTCGATTGCTCCGTCGTTAAGTTATTAATTAATATACGTAGGTACATGGAGACATTTAGTTTGTTTTACTTAATAAATACATTTATTTATAATTATAATCACGGTTTAAGACACGGTCTTAGATTAATAGAATTCTATCTTAATTCGTGATTATAATATATGACTGATTTTTATATGTTTCTCTTGAAAAATAAAAATCATAGGGTCAAACTAGATGGGCTTGTTTGACCATCACGTATTCTTCCTTATGAGAAACAGTCTCATAGAACAAATTTTTAGGTAATTACAAATGCGTATAATATAAAATGCATTTTATTATAATTAATTAAATTTTATTTATTTGCCTGGAAAACACGTATTGTTTTCTTTGCATTTTTCTTTTTTTTATGATTATACTCAATTTATTTTTATATTTTTCAACTCTTGACAGCTATGCCCAACAGTCACAGTGCCGTAAATAGACTACTCGAGGCTTGTGTGCAAATCAAAATCTAGAGGACCTGTGTGGCCGCATTATAATCTCTTTTTGAAGCCCTCCAACATAGTATGAGGTCTGTGGCTTGTGTGCGGTGCACACTCTGCACATTATTTTTTAATTGGAACATAATACCTAATAAAATGGATATTGAAGCATAAATAAATAAGATATAGCGTGTGGTCAATGTGGTTGACAGTGGCGTACTCACGGGGGAGGGAGGTTTAGAACCCCCCATTGGCATTATTTTTTTAGATTTTGAACGAAGTGATGAATGTATTGATTTTAACTTCAGGAGTAGTTCCGATGGCAAAGTGAATATCCTTGGTACATTATAGAAGTCAAAAGTAAACATTTTTCAAAAAAAATTGAGAAAAACAAAAAAAAAGTGATATAAAAACGGGAATTTTTACGCAAAACCAGTTTTTGACTAAATCGATTTTTTAAATGGTTATAACTCAAAAATTAATCACTGTAAATACTTGCATGATATTTTCACCAAATCTTTATATTAGTGTTATCTATATAGTATATAAGTGACATTTTCAAAATATTTTGAATTTTTTTAAGCTATTTATAGACAACTGAAATTTTCGATTTTTTTAAGAATTTTTTTTGAAGTGTCGATAAAAAAATTTGGGTGTACAAAAAAACTTGAAAATTTAATACAAGGTTCTTTATGAGTTTTTCTTATTGTAGTTAAAAATCAAAAATCGTTAATCACAATTTTTTTTTATAAACGTTTATAGTTTAACATTTTACGAAAATATGCAAGTAATTTTGTAGTTGAAAAATCATAATAAGTTTTATGTTCATATCTAAGGTTAAAAAACGCAATACTATGTTTTCCTTCAAATAGCTATAGAGAAAACTCGAAACATCATTATCTTTTCTGAAATGTTCTTGGGCTGGTACTTTAAAGAAGTAATTTTTCGATTTTCTCAATAGTTATTTAACGCCACGGGAAAAACACCGAAAAATTACGGAAAAACTAGACTAACGCTTTGTTTATCACCATAGAAACGAATAATATTTAAATATTTAATGAAATAAAAAAATATTCTTTCGTCTGCTCAGAATCGTTTTTTATCGAATGGCAATAATTGGCAATTGCATTCAAATCGAATACTGCAAAATTACACTATACTGTCCAAGGACCAAAGGAATGATATGGACAGACTTCCTCCACCGCAATGCTGACCTACTTTTAATGTAGAAATCCACTAATTATAATAAATTTATACAAATAATGCTTGATTTGGTGGGGGGAAGTACCCCATTTTTTAAAAATATTTTTTAGCATACCCCTTTTATTTATTTGAAAAAAACGTTAAGAATGCAATATTTACTATGGTAAATTTGTAAATCATAATTTTTTCTGATGCAAAATATACTTATATACTATATAGTTATGTAATAACGCAAAAATAAAGAAACTAAAAATAAGAATATTAGTTAAGGTAAAAATATTAATATGTGATTAATATTTTTATTTTTAAAAGTAATGTTTTGATTTAAGCAAAGTAGTTTAAATAAATTGTATCGGCAATCACAAGGGACACAAGCCTTGAATGATTGCCTCAAATATATTTATAAGTTATTAGAAATTTATCGATTATTTTAGCCTATGTTTTATCACTTTAAATTTGCGAATCACCTTCCTCCTGATGGTCGGAGGGTTCTCGAGGTCGAGCTTCGAGAACGATCAAGTAAACTCTATAATACTATTATTGTTTAAATATGGATGCGCATGCACCTTATCTTGTCCGCAGCTGTCTATGGTTGCAGTCGACGTAACAAGGATAGAATTTATTAAATTTTTTTAGCACTCAAGAAAGAAATAACTAAACACTTTGAAAAATTTCGTTATAGAAAAAGAAACAGTAAAGTTGTCGTAGGCAATGTCCTTTGAGTGGTTGTGTGTAAGTCTGCTGTGCTCCTGCACTTGTCTGTTTTAGTGGTGCTCGTGCACTTATATGTTTTGGATGTGCTCGTGCACTTCTCGCTATGGAGGGTGCTCATGCACTGAAGAGAGGAGACGATTTTGGTCAGGCCCGCCAGAGCCATCGGCGGCCCGATCAAAGGTGTCGGTGTCCCCAAAGAAAATTGTCTTTTTCCCTGGTGAAAGCGACCCTGACCGGACCATCCCCCGTCTCCGGCGGCACATGAAAGAAGTTGCATGTGTTGCGCTGTACCGTTATAATCCCGTACAGTGTCCTGTACGCGACTAGATAATAGGAATCGTTCCAATCACCAGTGACATGATTTATTGGGGTTATTTTAGATTTTATTACATGCGTGCGACAACTCGACCGTTATATATTTTATTAAATGAAAATAACGAATTTACAAAATTTATGATATGTAAATTTGAGCATATCATTACAGTTATATACCTATAACCTAAAACCATAATATTTGTACATTATTCTATATCTATCTACATTTATTTTCATAGGTACTCTCATTGTCTCCAAATCACCTAGTCCAACGGTTCCCAACCTTTTTAGTTGTGCGGACTACCAATTTTGTAAAAAAATGTTAAATCGTTAAATTCAAACGTTCGATACGTGAAATTAGTAAAATAAAACCGACGTATTACCTTTTTTAACATAATATTAGCCATTAGGTACTTTATCATTGTGTTGAAGGATAGTTCAGCAGTACAAATAGTTGAAGCCAAGGCAGTGACGCACTGACGCCTGTAGGAAACTTACACAAATTGTTGAAAATATTATTAAATAAAATAATTCTGTTTCTTTGAATAAATCTAAAACTTCTTTCATCGTTGGAATATTGAATTACCATATTTATTTTATGCTTTTGGTAACAATACAAAATCATGTAAAAGTATGAGGATGAACATTTTTCTGCAATTTTTCCAAAAGGAGATTCTTACTGATTTTCATCAAATATTTTCATATACACATTTTGATCATGTTTCAGATAAAGAATACAGTAACACGCTACTTCATTTTCTTCCGAAAAACATTCATTAAGGGATGATAAAATTGATACTAATCAATAATCACTGATGAAAAGTTATGGAACGAAAAATGCTCTAAGAGCATTACTCTTTTAAAATAACTTTGAACACAATCAGTTTAATTAGTTCTATCCATTTATTCATTAGCAATTCTTGGAAATGTTATTTTAATTTTTGATTGAAATAAGCAATTACACTATTATTATATTTATACATCTAGTAAGTATAAATAATCTAAAGAATTTAATTGTATAACGTATAAAATAGTTAGTACACAAAAACAAATACAATGAGTAAATTTAAATCAAAATGTGGTTCTGAATTTCAAAATTTTATATTTTTGATTTTTAAAGTTTCAGACACAATCTAAACATATAAGGGCATATATTTAGTTTATTTTTTTTTTTTAATTGTATCGCTAAAAAGTAAAAACTAATAACTAATAAGTGATCTATGACATTTTATTATAATAAATCATTTCACAATTTTGACTCAACAAAGAGTAATCTTAGGTATAGTTATTTTAGTTAGTTTATTGATTTTAGAGTGATAAGTAGTAGTGACAATGTAATATATTGTATAATATATTTGTCTATATTACAAACATATAGGAGATTACTATGTTTATTACTACTTACATATGGAGGTTAGAATAGATAATAGTAATACAGTTTATTACCTATTATTATAGTTTTACTTAATTATAGAATATTATTTGTTAATATTTCAGTTTGGCTGTAACATAGTTTTAAAAAGAAATATTGTTTCATACCACTATACCAGTTATCTTAAGTTGGAGTTTTTTTTATTTTTTTTTTAACTTTTCTGATCTTTTAACAGAGCTTGAAAATACAGATATTTATCATTATACTAGAAACGATTAGTAAATGTAAAGCACAATACATTTCTGAGTATTTTCATAATACATTTTTAATAAATTTTAAGAATACAACTTTTGATCTAAATATTTATATTTAGAAAATAATAAGTACGCAATTACTTTTAAAAAATGTTTTATAACATCAATGATAATATTTTATTTCAGTACATTATCATACAAATTAATTATGTTCAAAATAAGTTAAATTTAAAAATATAAATAAATTAGTAAGCAATGTTTAACAGATAAGTTTATTTTTAAATAATGCAATTAAATAAAATCAGTATCTGTTTTTTTTTATATATATATATATAAATGTATGAATCATAAATTGATACATGTTTGTAAGACTAACATGACACATTTTAAATATAATATTACTTTTATTTTATTTAGGTAATTACTTCATCAAAATACTAGAGGATCTAGAAAAAACCGACGAAACTGAACCCGAACTGTAGTTAATAGATTTGTCCATTTCATCTGTCTGGTTACTTTTTAACTCCTGAAGTGTGTTAGAAAGCTTGGACCAATCATCATGTCTTGGTTGAGTCATTTGCTACATTTAAAAACAAATTATTACAATCATTCTACAAATGAAAATTTAATCATCATAAAAGTTTTCAAAAGTAAACTAAACAAATGTAAATTTTTTATTTTTCATGTATATGACATATGAAGTTAAATCATCACAAAGACAATAATTTAATAATCATAAATTATAATGATTTCTCATTAAAATTGAAATTTCTTTTATATTGCTTTATTTTTATATTTGAAACCTTAACCACAAATAATTTTTACATTGAAAACCCACTAAAATATGTCACTCATATTTAAAAAAATAATTTTAATACAAACCTCTCCAACTTGAAATACGGATATTTTGCCATACTCATCTCCAACACTTAAATGAGTTCCATTCTGTGACCACATAAGACTCTTTAATAATGGTGAGTTATCAAGAACTGTACTAGCTGTTGGTGATTCTGTATTATTGTTAAGGTTCCATAAGTCTAAACGACCAGTAACATCAATTGCAGCAAATACAGCTGGGTGTACAGGAGACCAAGCAACACTGCTTACATAATCATTGTTGTTTTCAAATGAGTGAATTGGTTTGGATTCCTTTATTAATATTTTAATAATTATTTTAAACATAAAAATAAAAATAAAATAAAACAAAATAATACTGAACCTTGATATTCCATAATTTAATTGTCCAATCTATTGAACTTGTCAAGAATAAGTGACTAAAATCAGTGTTTCCAACAGCACAGTGGGTATCAATAGCTGTTATTGGTGCAATATGACTCTCATAACTCTCAACTACTCCGGCTTTTTTTGTATGTCTACAAGCTAAATAAAACATTAAATTTTAAAATTGGATTTGTAAAAAATAAATGGTTTATAGCAACCTACCAGAATATGCTGCTCCTTCTTGACTACCAAACACAAATTTGTTAACATCATCGTGCAAAAATGCAAAAGCAGATACCGATACAGATTTAGATTGCTTGGCAGTTAAATCAAGGCGTTCAACTGGTTGAGTTAACATGTCTAAACTCCAGCAACACAATCGTCCATCTGTTGAAATACTGATGAGATTATGAGCATTTTGTGTACCCACAACTTGGATGCAATACACAGGATGCTGAAATAAAAATTGTTATAAAATAATGTAAGAGTATTTCAGTATACTAATTGTTCTTTCATCTCTACCTTTATGCAACATAGCAATTAAGCATTCATCAGAACTAATTTTCAAGTTAAATTTTATAATAGAGTAAATTGATCTATTGTGAAGCGTATCTGTGTTGTATATTGACTTTTTACAATGTGTCAATATTTCTATATTTTAGAATTTTAAATTGTGATACTTTACATACTCATAACTTGCATGATTAAAATAATGATAAAAACGTCAACGAACAAAAACTGATCAATTAACTCTAACATTACAGTTAACAATACAAGATTGGATAGCAATTTGAATATGTTATGCACAGGTTAGAAAGGGAAAACAAAAAATGTGCTGACATTCTCTAAAGCAGTATTTCTTAAACTGTGTTCCGCAGAACTCAAAAATCACTTTAGGGTTCCATAATGAGTGCTTTTTTCAACATTTTCAAGAAATTTACTTTAAAAAGCTAACTAAAAATTAGTAGTGGCTAGCGGGGAAAAATGTTTTATGCATTAAAACTACTGAAACACAGTAAGGGTTCTAATTATCGAACGGTATAGTAACTTATTATTGAAAACTAAAAAAACGTAGGGGTTCCACAATAAAAGGATTTCCACGAATTAAAAAGTTTAAGAAACGCTGCTCTAAAGAATTATTTTTAAATAGTATAGAATATAGATACTTGTTTTAATTAAATTAAAACATACAGTATGTGCCGTATTTGATAATGGAGTTCTCTGAATAGGAGTTTTCTTCTGTGCTCGATTATCCCACAAAACTATTTGTCCAGAATAAGTGCTTCCTAAAATTAAATTTGGATGAAACCTATACAAAACAGAATGTTGTAATTAGTACCAATATAAATGTAATATAATATTATACATTTTACCTAGCAAATGTGGCTGAAAGTACTCTTGATTGACAATGAAATACATATTCAGGAGAATTTTTTTTAAACTTAGTATTCCATACAAGAACTACACCATCAGGTTCATGCGGTGCATCAGAAATATTATATGATGCTACAGTAAGTTCAGGGAATTGTTGAGACCAATCTAAAGATGTAACTAAACGATTTTTAGACCAATGTTCATCATAAAACACACGTGTCAATGATAATCGGGTACTACTTTTGTCTTCACTAAAATATAAAATATAAAAAAATTACAAGTTTTATAATTTTTAATTTAGTTTGTACTAACTTTATATCATTGTCATCTAAAGCACCAGTATAATCTGTATAAATATCTACGTTTTCAGATAAAGCTCGTTCCATTACACGTCCTGCACGGTCCATAAATTGTTGAAAATCTTCAGAATGAACAATCATCATTTTCTCTGCATCACTCAATTCTCTAACTAAATAATAATCAAAACAATTATATACATATATATATATATCACAACAAGTATTATTTAATAACTTATTAGTTATTTTACCTTTTTTAGGTTCTTCTTTAACAATTAATTCTCTTTCCAGTGAAGTGACAGCTGGTGCAACTTCTTTCACCTGAGGAAGTCCTTGGGATAGAATACCTGGCGGCAGCTTGCTTTGGAAAGTGGACAAATTTGTAAGACTGATATCTTCATCTTCCGCTTGACCAGAGCCATCATCATACGTAAGAACTGTCTGTTAATTACTTAGGAATAGCTAGCAATAGATGCTTACAGTACACATATTTAATATGCATTCAAAATAATTTATATTTGGTTAAATTGTGTTAAAAAGGATTTCCGCCAATGTTTAAAATTAAATAAAAAAATATTTGTTAAAATAAAAAAAATAAAAATCTAAGCAAATATTAAAAACATTGGGTTAAATTTTATATTATGAGAGGAGGCTTTGAATAAGCATTTCGGTAATGTATCTTTAATACGATTCAGATAATTAAATTAATATAATGAATTGAAATAATTTAATTTTTTTTTAATTCAAATAAATATTAAAATATGTAAAATATACGATTTAAATTTAAATACGATAAAAACTTTTGTTAATATTAATAAATATTTTAAAACTCTTAAGGAATAAAGTTTAAAAAAAAATATTAAGTTTTCTGAATCATATCAATTAATACACAAACATCATATTATGCACTTGTTGTCTATTGAATATATTACAATACATAACATTAAAATTAACGCAACCTCCATCAACAAAATAAATTAATTTCCAAATTTAAATCACATAGAATATAAGTACAATTTGTAAACTGAAAAAATTATATTTTTTAAGAACCTAATTAAATTACAAATTCAAAAAATGCTTAAAAGCATTTGTTGATGTACCTACCTGTAAATTCGTCTTCCCATTCCAAGCCAGGATTTAAGTTGTATTCGTCTTGAAAAAAGAACAAAAACAAGCAAAACGACATAAACACCACCGTGAAGTAGTTAATTGCAAGAGGCATCAATTTTGCACTTTTTATATAAAAATAACTTAAAATAAATGTATTTCAATAAAAGGTAAAAGCAGGGAAATACATACATCATGAGAACAAAAATATTAATGAATATCTTTAGTTATAATACTACAAAAAGAATAAAAAATCCCAGTAAAATGTTTCCCTGCTTAACCTTTTATATTAACCCTATACACTAATACTATTTCATATAAATTAATAATAATAATAATAATAATAATAATAATATATTACGTATAAATCAGTATATTTAAATATAATGATGAATATATTTTAAATGTTAATACATAATAATGCATTATTCAAAATTATATTCTATCAGTTGTATTAATATCACTAATACAATACCAAGAAAACAAAATAATAAACCAATATTTTAGAAAATTCAGAAAGATATTTAAACTAATATAAATTAATAAATAACTACTATTTTAGAAAACCCAAAGCATCTACATACTATTTACAAATACTTATAAATTACAATCAAGTGCAGTAAAATGTAAAATACGTAAAAATAAACATATAAAAGTTAAAACAATAAATGTGTTGTCCTTTATGATTAAGTGATATGTCATTAAAATAGAGAAAAGTAAGTTCTATCAAGTACTATCTTTCAATAAAATAATAAGAAGGTAAGAAATTAACTCATTGCTCATATGATCATTATGAATTATAAGGTAGACTATGAATGGCTATCACAATTTGATTATCATGACTACAATATTTGAACACCATAATTTTATAAAAAGTAATTCAACTAACTAATTTATACAATTTATATAAAAATTAAAACTAAGAGTAGCTAAATAATATTGTATCCCAATACATAATATCATATCAATAATAATTAATATATAATATGGTAAAAAACCCCATGTACAATTAAATAATTTATAAAACATAATATGGCACACACAACAAAAACAAAAAAAAAAAATTTAAATATATTATAAAAATAAAGAGACTTAAAATAACACAAGGTTGAAAACTTTTTGCAATACAAGTTTGAATTCCATTAAATGAATTACTATGAGTTTGACAAATCATTTATTTAAATAACTTGAGATTTTGAGGAGTCATTTTTGAGTAGTCACAATAACCTAATTGTATTTACCGAAAAATAGTTGTCACAATAATTGATTTAAGTTAAATAATTTGTCTTTAAAAAAGTTTTAATTTTTAATTAACAAAAGTTACCTATTTTAATTTTAATTATAATTTTAAATACTATCATATTTGTTTAATTCTATTTATAATTTAATATTTTGAGCACATACTAAATGTATTAGTTTTAACATTATATTTTTTTAAACATTTAAAAAAAAAATGCGTTCAATGACTGTAAATCAAAAAAAACTTTTAATTCTTTTGTAGATAATTTTTTTTTTTTTTTTAACTAAAAATATAAATAAAGAACTGCAATAAAGCTAACATAAAAGTAAGGTTTTTTAATTTATTTTTATTCAATTACATTATATTTTTTAAACATATCTCATTCATGTATATATAAAGCAGAAATGTGTCTACTGTACTACTGTAGTAATATAATAATACTATCTTGTGAATATTTATTTTCAACATTTAATTAAGAGGACGCTAAAACCATAAGTTTTGTCTCCGTCATACAAAAGCATAACATAGATTATTGTACTATTTGATTAATCCATTTAACTTAATTATGTTTAATAGTAATGTGAATTGGCTTATTATTATATTATTTTAAAGTAAGAACATTATGTAGTAAATCTTGTAGTTTTTTTTTTTGTATTTTAATTTTAAACCAAGTTATAAGTATTTTAAAATATACAACAACAATTTAACATTTTTATACTTATAACTAGTGAATTCATGCATTTGCATGTTTTTTTTCTGAATGCATCAAAAAGTTGCTGGATAAGCTACAAATTTGTATCAAAACCCAACGAGTTCAAAAATAAAATTTTAGTTTGCATATTTTCACATATTTCCAGGTTTTTTTTTTACATAAATATGCATATTTTAAAATAAAATTGCATTTTATTTGTTATTTTTTTGTTTTATTAATATTTCATGAAAACGTCGGACTTTAAGTATATATTTCAAAATATATTTGGAGAAAAATATGTCTTTATAAAAACATTGCCAATATAAAATAAAAATCTTTTTAAAATTATAAGTTATACTTAAACAATTTAATATTATTTAATTTATAACCTGATAGGCAATAAGACAGTTATATTTCTGGCCTAATTTAATTAAAACCTTAATTGGTTTATTCTCGATCACTCCTTAACAAATTTGTAGAACTATTGTTTGTGGAAATACTCAGGAAAAATTAATCCATTGAATTCAGGTAATTCCAATTTCCAAATATTCATGGTATGATTTAATGACATTAAAAAACTAATGATATTTAAAATATGTTGGCCATTCATTTGTACTTGAAAACCTGTCAAAATCCCTAGCTGAAATTTGTAATTCTTGAAGTAAATACAACCTATATCATATTATTCATATTAATTAAGTTGTACATATTTTCCCCATCTTTTAGTTATTATTTTTGCCAAAAATTAAAAAAATTAAACGCATATTTAGTGCATATTTTAGTTTGCAATGTGTGAGCTTCCGGACCTTACTCATAACTCATTTTAAAATTAAAATATAAGAAAAACCTATAAAACCACCTTGATTCATTAGATAGTATTCTTACATTTAAATATAAAAATGGATTATTCACTCTAATATTAAACACTACAGTGTTAAATAAATTGTTCATAAAATATAATTTGCTATTATGCATATTTAAGACGGAGATGACACAAGGAGGTTAGCGTCTTCTAGTAAGTAATAGACCAATATTAAAATTTACTGTTTAGTAGTCGTTCTATAAAATATACAGCTTATACCATATTCCAAGCAATTTTCAATAGATAAGAAAATTAATTCTAACATCAAATTTTATACTCTATTAGTCTATGGCAAAAAAAATTTATAAACAATGAAACTTACTAAAACACACATTTTAATTGCAGAGTACTATATTTAAAGTGTCTAAGAAGCAAAAAAAAAAAAGATCAGTGCGAGTAAAAGTAATAAAAATAATAGACTAGTGCATTAGTGCAATAGTAATAAAAAAGAAGTAATAAATTGATTGTTGTTAGTAGATAGTTATTTTAATATTATATTAATAATAAAAGTTTTAAATTTAACATCAAATTAAAATCCATGAATAACCAAATAAATGAAATGAAAATATCAAATTATATGGACCACCTACATTGGATGGTTGCGTTAATTAATTATTAATATATGAAGAAAGTTATATTGTCCCACTATCATTATTATAATTGTTGTTAGATTAATTTAATATTATTAAAAGTATACTTTTAAAAACTAATATTACTCTGTATAACAAATATATAATTTTATCCAATTGAATTATTATTATTATAATTATTTTGAAATTTAATATATTTTGTCGACAAAATTTTAAATGTAGTCAATTTTATTACGTCTATGAACTACAGAAATAATTTAACTACAACATTTTAAAACATAATACACCATGCATGATATATATTTTTAAAAAATATTTTTCTATAGGGTCTAATTATAAAAATTATTCCTATATTTATATAAAATAATAGCTTACCGTAATATCCAAATGCTTGAGCTGTTGATGAGAATGATCCATGATTTCCGATATTGTCCCCATCAAATGGAAAAAAAAACACATAATAATACATAAATATAAATATGTAAATAAATAAATTATCCAAGTGATATACACAAAAACTATCAGTACATTTTAATGGATAATGTTACCATTTAAATACGCATGATAAATAGAAACTTTAATTTGATATATACATTTATTTTTATATTCATGTTAAACAATAAAATTAAATGCAAGGTTATTAAATATGATAATAATATTTTTATCCAGGTATACCACCTGGATTAAACATAATAAAAGTGGTTTTAAAATGTCAACTATAAGACTAGGCTATTACTGGAAATTTGTGAATCTAACCTTTTCTAGGCCTCCACCAATCTTCAAAATAACCTTTAAGAGGGGAAGAAGTGCAGGATCCTTTAATTTATTTTACCAAAAACCAGTGCAGCATAACAATAATAAATACAACAAGTGACTTTTTTTGTATTAAGTATAAATCGTTAAGTAACATTACTTAAAGAAAATTAAATCTAAATCATCATGCATACATTTTTTTAGTGTTCCACTCTTATACTTAATTTAGAATTAAAAAGTTAAATATAAATAAAGCATACCGTCTCTTTCATTTGATGAATGTGTAGTCTGAACAGCTTTAGTATAGCATTCTACCTCTTTGGGAGGTATATTTGTAGAAGAAAGAGAAACAATTGATAACTCACGAGTTTTTTTTGTAGGCTTTGGACTAAAAATTAAAATATCATTAAGATGAGAATATACCTAGTATAAATGTAAGATGTAATTTTCACTGAATTATAAATTGATAGTACTAAACAATTGTGTGATTTTTGACCTTTTACCTAAAAAATGCAATATTATTATGCACCAATTGAGAAGAATTTCTCAAATATAAAATTAGGACAGGCAACTAATTACTACAGTGTATTTTTAGATTGTTAAAAATTATTTATAGTATTAATCCTTATTAGATAAATACTTTTGGAAATCATACTTTCTTTGATCATGTTTGTTTAATTCAATTCAATTTTTTTTTAATTATGTAAAAAAAAAACTAGTTTATTTTAAGTATTTATAGCCAAGAAATATTATCAAGTAAATAAAAAAAAAATACTATTTAATTTTTTAGAATTATTTTAAAATCACTCTTTTCACTACCCCACCCTGTACATAAACTGTAAAAATTAATTTCAGTAGACAAATGGTTTATTAATTTATTTAAATATATAATTACTAGGGTATCAAACTATTTTATTATTATTATTAAAATAAATTAAAATAAATGTTTCGTAAAAATAATTGGTCAAGAAAAGTAAAGTTAAGTGAGTGTGTCTATATTTGTTAACTGCATATGCTCCAAAATTGTCTTCTATGAACCACTGCTTGCTATTTATTAAATATCACTCATTCAATAATAATTATTTAGAATAGTTACTAATTATATGTTTAATGTATAAAAATAACGGAATTATTATTTCAAATAATAAGTTTTATATTCTTTTAAATTTAAATTTAATATAAAACCATACTAGCATTAAAATAATACTAGTAAACATTTCTTTTTTCAATATCAACTAATTGGTGTAAATAGATTATAAGGAAAAATGTTTACTGTTGTTGCAGCAGCAATTAACTTTATCTCAGGACAACATTTTGACTAAAAACTTATGTGTATAAATATTTTGTTTTAATAAATTTTACCCAGTTGCTGGAGTTTGAGGTAGTGATCCTTTTGCACTAGAATCAGGAGTTGACATTGAACTATACAATGATTCACTTTTATTAGGTGAAGTAGTCAAACTTGATAATACATCTAAATCAATAAAAAAATAAATCATTTTTTGATAAATAATAATATGTATGTTAAACAACATATACCTGAAACTGGTGCAACTCCAAGCGATGATAACATTTCGTCAATTTCTTTACCTTGATCTTTTTCAACACTAATACCTCGGGAAACTGCTTCATCTCCCTATTTAATATAATAATTAATGACAATAAAAATTTAGAACAATTCTAGTTTAGCTCCCAAGCAATTTTTGGAATATTTTTTTTCAAAATGTGTGTTTTTGAATGCTTTATTTATGATACTTTTAAAAAATTCACTCAAACTTCCCTTAGAAGTTATGTTTAAAACATTTCAAAATATTCGATTTTTCATTAAACCGTATTTTTGTATTTAAAATACCAAAAATTGGTTTTTTTCAATACATCACCGCCTAGGTAAAATTATAAAAAAGCACATAATATATCAGGCGAGGTCACTCGCTCGCTCGGACAATTAAAATCAAAAATATCCCTCGACTTGTTATGTAAAACCACCTTAGGTAAATCTATAATATATTACACTAAGTTATGTTATCGGTTATTCCATTACACCAAAGGTTTTTTTCGTAAAATCGAGTTTTTTAACATAACTTCTAAGGGAAGTTTGAGCGACTTTTTTTAAAAGTACTATTAAATAAAGCATACAAAAACACACCATTTGAAAAAAAAATTGCTTGGAAGCTAAACTAGAATTGTGCCTCTACTTTTATTAATTTGTGTACAACTTTTTATTTTTAACAATATGAGATAAGCACTATGTGTTGTTAAAATTGTACATACATCTTTTTTTTCTTTTTCTTTACGAAGTCTTTCTTTTTGTTCTCTGATGGCTTGTAGTTTAGCTTTCTTTTTCTCTAATTCTGCTTTGCGGTCTGACATATTGTATCTAAAACACCAATGAAGGTATGTTAATCATGATAATCACTACATTTTGAAGGTATTAAACTGTTAATACAATGTATTTTCTTACCTTTATGCAGAACGATTATAAACTGTAATTCATTAGTCAATAAAAAAATAACATTAAGTAATAACGAAACAATTAAAGCACTTGAAATTATGTTATTTTTAAGTAAATTTTAAGAAATGAGAAATCTTACTTAAATAATACGTAAAACAACAAAAATTGAATTATAACAGATGCATACAATTAACCATTAACAAACAATCTGAAAAGTAAAAATCATAACTTTCAACCCATGTTCCATATCCTTAACAAATTTAACAAATCCAATATCCAAAATCATAAATTACAATAATTTTTACAAATTGTATTGTTATCACCCAATACATTAACCAATCAAAATGAATAAACAAAAATACTATCATAAGCAATTCCTATTGGTTTCTTAATGAAATATAGCAATAATGCCTCCATTTTTTAAAAATTTGAATGATTTTATCTATATTATTGTTTTAATAAGAAAATTTTTTAATTATTTTATTTTAGTCAATAAATAAAATGAATAATAATTTTAAAATATTATGCCATTCAAAAATAAAATTTTATACTTCTATGATTATATGACAATGTTTTAATGGAGATAACAGTAGTTATAAATTTAGTGATTTTCAGTATTAGGTACGTAAAAAATATATAAACATAATAAAATATAATTGATAATTTAAAATATTATAATAAATTATAGTATTTATAAAAACAAAAATTATTGAAACAATTAATTTAATAAATATAAATTAGATATTTATGTATACATTATGCTGTTTCAATGATTGACTGAAAATTATGCTTATTTGCAGGTACGGCACCAGGATTTTTTCGTAGGCAGTAAAGGGCAAGTAAATTTTTGAAGCAGCAAGCTTATCAATTTTACTTCTGTCAATAAAAATAATAATTATGATTTCTGTATCAGACGACAGTGAATAATGTAGAAGTGTATTTCTTCATATAAAATAAATCTAATACGAGTACCTAATATTAAAAAAAAACAATTCAAAGTACTATTTAAGTATGAACATTTTTTCAAATAAACATTATTTTTCTACTGTGACAAGATAACCGAATAATCATCGATTAAAATGATTATATGTGAAATTATACCATCGTCCAAAATGTTCAGATGGTCGAAATCACAGTGTTGTAAGAATATTACTTGTGTTCAAAAAATATTTAGATTATAATTTTATTTAGGTAATTAACTTGGTCTGGTAGCTAAAATTACACACCAGTTAAAATATCTAGGGTGTGAGAGATGGGCAAGAACTTATCTTGCAGGGATGCAGTCGTCCACCATTGCCCTCCCCTCATGGTTTAGTCCTTGCGCCTATTTATATGCATTTGACATTACAAATAAACGCGGTTTCTGTACAAAGACTATAGTAAATGTAATTAGAAGTATGGAAAAAAATTTCATAAGTTATACTACCATAGTACCATTACTTGATACCAAAAGTATGCAACCAGTTATAGTGATGAGGGAAAAACAATGGCACAATGATAACGTAGTTTTTCCTCATGATGATGGTGATTCAAAATAAACAAAACATAGTGACGGATAAAAATTATTATTAATAATTGTTATTGTTGGCTTAAGTATTTGTAACTTTATAGACTGTAGCTATGTAATAATCCATTGTTTATTCTATTTTAATATTTTATTTTTCCTTGTATATGTAGCTCCAAAGTATTCTTTACAGCTCGCCTATATACAGTTATCTAAAACTGTGTTATTGTTATAGGTATACTCAATTTAATCGACTGATATAAGTAAATAACTATTTTATAATGTTAGAATTATAACAATTTTTTAAGTATATCACCGACCCAGACAAAATAGGTACACGCACTTATCCCATTTTGCTGTGAATTACATTATTCAAAATTCAAATATACTTCCTTGGAACTTATTCCACTCCACCCAAGCACCGAACAGTTATCGTGAACGGTTGTAGTCTATATGTGAGTCTACGAGCCTTTAGAAGCCCCTCTACGATCAGTAAAATTTTGTAAATAATATTCCACCCCAGTTTGAATTTCTTCAATATTTAGTACAATCCTTCAATATCTATACTAGACCTTCAATAATATCGTGCAATATTATTGATCGTGTAGGGACCGCTTATGAGTTACTCATATTCTGAATAAGTCTTATTTATGTTTAAGATGTCGTTTAAAAAGATGCATCCCCGGATAGCTATCAGGGATCCCAAAACTAACATCAGTCAATAACTGTTTATAATACAATCGATGTAGATGCTTACCCATAAAATTACTATAATTACCATTATAATTTATAGCTATTACTTTTACTTACCTACCTACATAACAGTTAAACCATCAGGAATCACAAAATTGTTAAAATATATATTTTTTTAAATTTAGATAGTTTAAAGAAATACCTGTAAATAAATACGTAATTACTAATTACCTACGTGCAACTTATTATTATATGTATATTATAAATATTTATAATAAATTAATAATTAATACTTATATACAAATATACAGTCATATAAAATCATTATGTTGCTTATATGTGCATTTTCCAGGCGTTCATAACCTACAAATTAATAATATATTTCAGAAGTAGTATTCGAGTAAGTGAGCTGATATGATATTGGAAATAAATAAAATTATTTCTAAAAATATGATAATGCGTTTGTATTTCATAAAAGAACAATTTTGGTTTTGTTGTCATAATTTTTAAAGAATCAATGCTGGAGAATTGAATATCATTGTCTATTTATAATTATAATGTCAACATACAAATATATTCTTAAAAAAATTACCATTTTCTATATGAATATGTTTTGAATAATTCAAGTCATTTAAAGTTTAAACAAATGTATTTTTATTCTTTCGTAAAATATTAAATTTTTAATCAAGTTTAGTAATCATTTTTATATTTTATTGTTTATAAAATAGCGTTTAATTTTAATTTTTTTTTTAGATTTGATTGGAGAAGCGATGAATGTATTCGTTTTACAATAAAAGTGTTTTTTGTCTTTCATTACTTTTGAGATAATTAGATTTCAATCATAGACTCAGAGTGATCTCTGGTATTTTCAGAGGTTTGGCGGCCGGGAGGAAGTAATGCGAAAGCGGTTCCCTCCCGGTCGTCGGTTCAAACAGAAAAAAAAAAGAGGTAAATAATAGTCGGGAAAAATGGAAATATTTTATCAAGTACAATTCGAAAAAATATATTACATTTCATTATTTTGTTATATCTGATTCAAAAGCATATAACCGTATAGGTATATTGATATTTTTGATAAATATTTGTATTAGCATTTTCAGAACATGATATATTCTTTAAAATAGTTTAATTATTTTGTGTTATCTAACAATATTTAATATTTTTGACTTTTATTCAGTTTTTATCAATTCGTTATTGAAAAAAAAAACTAGAAAATTGAATACAACATTACAGGTTAGGTACGTTAAGCATTCTTTATCAAACTTCAACAAATCCACAAATACTTACAAATTATTTTAAAGTTGAAAATGCATAAAAAAAATTCAGGTTTGAAAATATAGTACGATATTCTTCATAATTTTACTAATAATAGTTTAGCGAAAAATTTTAAATTTCAAATTAATGATTCAATTTTGTTAACATTAGATATTCAACGGTATATTACAATAACAATTTATCCTCTCATAATTATTTTTGTTAATTTTTAAAAACTATTAATCTTTGAAACATTTTACTATTACTTTTTCTATGCATAATGAAAGGTTCAAAATATTTAGACTAAAACTTATTATATCTTAAATTAATTTTTTTTTTTTTTTATTTTCAATCATTGTAAAAAACTGGAAAATATAATAAATTTATAATATAATACAAAATTGATCATAAGTGTTATTCTTTCAAAAATCTACGAATCTCAAAAAAATGGTCTATTTATTTTATAAATGTTTGACATTTCAAGTTCAAATAATGTTGATATACTTGTATAATCATATAGGCCAGGGATGGGTAACTCAAAGTAACTAGCGGGCCACTTTTAAATACTTTAAAATCTAGCGGGCCGCCGCGCAGTGCATAGGAGAAAGTAAAAAAAAAAAGGTCCTTCAAATTTACTAACATTTATTTTTATCTTTATTTATTTATATTTACAATTATTATTTAATGTGATACTTGAGGATACGGTTTTTCAATAGACAATTTAGTAAAATCCACTTCTATGTATGTAGCGTGGGCCAAATAAAAAAGGTACGTGGGCCGCCAGTTATGCCCATCCCTGATATAGGCGATTGAATATCAAAACGAGAAATTTTTATTATTTTTTTCAATTTAAAAAATGTTATTCATAGGGACTTAAATCTTATTATTAGTACGTATATTGTTATCAACTATACCTATGTAATTAATTTTTCAAAATAATTAAAGTTGAATCTTATAAGTACCATATATCACCATAATATCTTATACCATGAACGATACTTATATAGTTATATATGATATTAGCATTGGTAATAGAAGCTATATTCTATAAATAGTATAAATAATAACCAATGGTATAGATTTTAATGAATACTTTGAAGCTTTCTTATTAATGTCACTATGTCAGTGAAAAAAAAAACATTGAATGATTTTAAGTTTGAATATATTTTGGATACTTACCTATTATTAAAAGTTAAAATATCATCTAAGTAATATAGTAATATCCTATATGTATATAAAATATTGTTGTACAATTCGTATACCTTCATAAAACAAATAATATATAATTATAAGCTTTTATTTGCCAATTGAAAAATTACTAATTGCAATATAATCTACTCTGCAATGAATGTATACACACTCTGATTCTAGTACTCGATAGTTTCGATACAGAAGAACAAGAACACCTCTTCTTCCGTAATTCGATTATTTTTGTTGTTTATTGTAATTTTTTATTTATCTAATTAATTTAAAATTGAATTATAAATTTATATTTGTAAAATTTCCCAATATATACCAACTAGATACAATTCGCTACCAAAAATCACACTCAAAGTTAAAGTATTCTTACCGTCTTAAAGAGATGACACCATCACAGACACCCGAAAAAATACATCATCATACGTAAAAGTAAAACCAATGAATTCATCGCTTTACTTGTATAAGCTCTTAAAGAATCTAATTATGGGCTATGGCTACATAATAATAACATATTATTTATTTTAAAAAAATAAAAACTTTTATAATAAATAACAGCATAAATAAGGTAAATAGTACCAACTACCAACCTAATGTATATACTAAAAAAAAAATATTGGGTAGTGTCTATACCCAATATAATATATAAATATTACATACACGATAATATGATATAATCTGTACGCAATACCTATTTTGTATAGGTACATATTATGTATTTTTTTATTATTTATAAACTAAACGATAATGATTTAATATTATGTATCCTACATCTAGTATTTTATCACTATTTCTTATTTTTGTTTTATTGCTATTGACCAGGTATATGGCGCCTGAAACCGGTCTTGAAACTTGAACTTGGCGCCACTGAATAATGTGTTGTTTTATTGAATTTTATGCTACGCATTTTATAACCGTTGTATGAATTCTTTGGATATTTATAACGAGAAGTATATTTGTTATTATTACTATTTGTATTTTAGGTGTATAATTTATATTTTCTGAGTTATCATAATTTTAAAGTTTTTGATTTATTATTTTATTATTATGTTTTTCATACATTATCATAAAAAATGTACACAACCAATACATTTTATACGCGTAAATAACCACTTAGTAAAATTATTTTTAATTCATTTAAAAAGAGGAAAAGTAGATATATCTAGATAACCGATCTGCTGTATAGTTAGATATCAAATGTACCTACCTTGTGGCTTGTTACTGGGTGAGTCCCTTGGTCCCTATAAATTCAATAAAAGTGTACCTAAAACCTCGATTATCCATCGTTCCTTCGCATCTGTCAACTTCTGTTATTCGCTTCATACACCGTCATAATAGTATCATGAGAATAATATAATAATAACAATCATAAATAGAATATTTTACATCCGTATTATGATGGGTATTTAGGTATATACTACTTTATAAGAACTACAGAATCGATACTTAGTTGTATTTGTGTTTTTGTCGTACTCGTGTGTGTGTTTTTTGTAAAATAAAATAACCGAAAAACGAAAACGTTTGCCTATTGACTTGGAAAAAAAAATATGAAATAATCCAACACTTATGGATAATTGAAAATTAATTAAAAATATTTTGAAAATTTAATTGTACAAATACTAAATAGTAAATAATAAAATACGTATTGACAAAATCCTTATTTTTGTTAATATATCCTCAAATTTCATCAAAATTTGAACTTCAAACACGATATAAATACATTTTATTTATGTATATTAATGCTTTTAAATTGCTATCAGAATTATTTATGTGAGGTTTTCAAGCTTTTTGATGGAGCCTATAAATATATATAATATAATAATTAATAATATAATAAGTTAATCTGCACCTATGACATAAAAAATAAAAATTATAATGTTCATCAAATAGTTTCAGAGCCTGTAATTATTTTCAATATTTTGTTTGGTACATGTGAATGATTTTATACTTAGAGCAGCGGTTCCCAAACTGGGGGGAATTTAGAGTCTTCTCGGGGGGGATATAGTGATGATGGAATTACAACAATAATTATATAATTATATAATTATAATTATAATAAAAAAAACCACTGTATTCATTTTAAGATTATAGCACATCGATAACAAATATACATTACATATAACGATAGACCTTTTCGCATTTAATCTAATATTAATAGATACACAGTGTCAAATTTTGATTCGCATGACTCACGGCTATCTGTTTGCCTCTGATAACGGATACTACAATCCAGATAGAGCATGTGTTTAAAAGTTTTTTGTGGACTCGACTTCATGTTTATAGTTACACGTCAGTCAAGTCGCACTTTCAATAACATCGTTTTGTATATGTTATATTAATATTTTTGTTTTTATATTCAATCATTTTTTCTTATAGGTACTTAATAGTTAATAATATTACTTCGTAAGTGATTTAAAATACATTTTTAATATTATGAAAATAATAAAAGTAAATAGTTGTATATTGTATATTTATATAATATATAGTTATTTTATATGATTTATATTTTATACACCTCACAAAAAAAAATCGACTATATATGTAAGGGGGGAGGGGGAGATGAAATTTTAGTAAATTTATAAGGGGACGTAGAATGAAAAAGGTTGGGAACAGTTGGCAGCGTCTTAGCAGTGAGTATAATTATTACCATTAATTTGTTTTTTATAATTTTATAAAAGAGCCTTTAAGTAATGTTCCATACAAATCGTACAATTCACCCCTTCTCATATAAAATGTTCGTAAATCCGCAATAGTACCCACTATTAATACTTATCGTTATCATTTACAAAATCTATTATTGTAAATATATAAATATCAACGGTAAGGTACGTGTGCATATGCGTGTTCGTAGAGAAATCATAATGTAATGTTGGATTTTCGTGATGTGTATACAAATACTTCAACTTTCATTTTTCTGGGAGAAAGCAGTTTTTTAAACAATCGCATCTATACAGATATTGATAATTTATTTAATAATTACAAAAAGAATACATTGAAGAGTATAATATATACCTATATACATATAGGAGTCAGAGTCCTATATGTTTACCAAATAAAAGGTAGGTTGTTGGTATAAGTTGAATATAGTCTCCTATATTATATTACATACGACTGAAACAGTGGAACTGTATAGCCACAACAACCTGTATAAATTGCGCAGTTATGTATGTTAATATATAATACCATTGGACATTAGTATAATTTATTTTGATTATAAAATAAATGACAATAGCTTAGTATATTCTATAGATTAATTTATATAGTTATACATAGCACAAAATATTAGATTCTGAGTGAAGCGAGGAATGTATTGGTTTTACAATGATGTTTATTTCTTTTTTTTCTGGAAACACTTTTTCTCCTCCTAAACTTGCTCAAAAGTATCAAGTGTAGCATGTTCTTGAGCTGGTACTTATTAGAGGGGTCATTTTTCGATTTTCTCAATAGTTATTTAACGCCACGGGGAAAACACCGAAAAATTACGAAAAAACTAGATTTCAATTTCTAACGCTTTGTTTATCACTATAGAGTATAGACACGAATAATATTTAAATATTTAATGAAATAAAAATTATTCTTTATAGTATTTTTCAAAAATCGTTATTTAGTTCTTTTTTTAAGTTTTTTACAGTTTTGAACAATGATATACCTATTTGTAGTTAAGCAAAACTTATTTTTTTGAGAAGTGTATAATTTGTGAACATCAAATTTCGAACGAGTAATAAATAGAAACTTAAATTTTCAAAACTCAAAAAATTATTGGACAATAAATTAAAAATATACCTATGTTGTTATTACTTATTACTTAAAAAAAAAATAAGTAAAAATACAACAATAAGTATAAAAAAAAATTATTTCCCAAAAATGTTACTTTGTATAATGACTTGAAATTGTTAAATAATTTTCAAAATAATGAGTTTTTTCTATATTAAAATAATGACCCCACATGTTTATAATATAATTATGTAAGTTTTGGTGGTGAATATATACGTGTGCGTTGCGTAAATGAGGCGGGTGCACCACCTATACCTAAATCGAGTGTGTTGTTTTCCAGATCCGTGTAATTCGTATAAATACGATTTATATATTAATATATACCTATCTATATCATTTATTCGTGTGTGTGAATAAATGTATTATAATACATGTGTGTCGCGTGTGTGTGTGTATGTGTGTGTGTGTGTGTGTGTGTGCATCGCAAACACGTACGTCGTGGTGTGAAAAATGTGTGTATTTCAGGTATGTAATGTAATGTAGGTACATATATAATATGTTTGTGCGAAAGAAAAGGATGGAACGACGAGCGCAAACATGCTGCGTAATAATACCACGACGAAGACCGAAGACGGGATCGTTCGCGCGCTTCAGACCCGAGAGTCACCCAAGGACAATGAACGGCCTTTAAGAACCGGTATTAACCGAAAAAAAAAATAAATTCCAGACGATATTCCGCTTTGCAAATCTCAACAACACTTTATCGTACGCTACGTTGAACAAGAACGTACACACACGTCACACACGCCTAACACACGCGCGTTTGCCGCGCGCAGGCGCGTCAAACGCAAATACGAACAGCGGCCATTAATAACGCGTGGCGGCACAGACGCGCCGCGCGACCGACACGTGGTCATCCTTGTCTGCGCTGGACCGACGCGTCGATGCTGCCTCGTCGCTTGCATCAGTTGCATAGTCCCGTATAAATACGAATACCACAAATCTCGAGTTAATTATAATATTATGCAAACAACATACTTACCAACTTACATGACAATGTAACGTGTTATAATCATTATATCGATCACAAGGGCTCGTCTACCTTTAATGTGTTAAGAATCTATCGAATTTACATCGGGAAATATCAAAAAATTCGTTAGGTTAGTAAGGTAGTACAACAATAAACTAATTTCCCTACAGGCTACAAGAACAGTGAACACGGAACTACCTATAATATATATATATCCATTTTGACACATCTCATAATATACAGTATACACTATTATTCATAATTGCTGCAGGATACAGTTCGAATAATCAAATTGTCCTTTACTTGTCTGTTGTCTACGACGTCTCCCACATTTGCAGTCCTTTGGGCTTTGACGATATTGAAGATGAATCTAGGACAAAAAGTCTAGGGACAAAAACTTCGATTTCATTTTTTATTGTCGGATAAAAAGTCCGAAAATACAAAATATTCTATTACATTTTCATTTATAATTATGTAATTCATTATATAGGTATATTATAGATACTATGTATATTGAATATAAATAATAAATTTCGTTTTAATAAAATTTAAAAGATTTTGTACATACCTATATATTATATTATTATATATGTAATTATATATACATAAGTATATATCTAATATTTATATAATTATAAACGAAAATTTAATAGAATATTTTGTATTTTCAGACTTTTTATCCGACAATAAAAATAAAACCGAACTTTTTGACCGATTATCAATGAAGATATCAAAGTAATATTATAATATACACTATATACGCATTTAAATATTTTAAATATTACGATAACTATATATAATATATATATATCCATTTTGACACATCTCATAATATACAGTATACACTATTATTCATAATTGCTGCAGGATACAGTTCGAATAATCAAATTGTCCTTTACTTGTCTGTTGTCTACGACGTCTCCCACATTTGCAGTCCTTTGGGCTTTGACGATATTGAAGATGAATCTAGGACAAAAAGTCTAGGGACAAAAACTTCGATTTCATTTTTTATTGTCGGATAAAAAGTCCGAAAATACAAAATATTCTATTACATTTTCATTTATAATTATGTAATTCATTATATAGGTATATTATAGATACTATGTATATTGAATATAAATAATAAATTTCGTTTTAATAAAATTTAAAAGATTTTGTACATACCTATATATTATATTATTGTATATGTAATTATATATACATAAGTATATATCTAATATTTATATAATTATAAACGAAAATTTAATAGAATATTTTGTATTTTCAGACTTTTTATCCGACAATAAAAATAAAACCGAACTTTTTGACCGATTATCAATGAAGATATCAAAGTAATATTATAATATACACTATATACGCATTTAAATATTTTAAATATTACGATAACTATATATAATATATATATATATGTGTGTGTGTGTGTGTAGTAAGGATTTTGTACCTTTATAAAACTTCGAAAAAAAACGAATACATATATGAAAAACCTAAATAATACAATATAAAATATCTTTAAAAAGAAAACATAATAATACATTTTTTAACTTTTAAGACTAAGTAGTTTAGTTTTATTCTATGAATTTAATATATACCCACGGTAAAATATTTGACTATATATGTATAACAAAACAACAGGTTATACAGATGATTAAAAATTCTAACTAAATGTAAATTATAAGATTCATATAATATGTAATATAAAAACTGCAAGTATTCCATAAATATTTCAATAATTTAAATCGGTATCATTATTATCATTTTTTTGTTTTTCAATTATTATAGGTACAACAAGTAAATACTGCAGTGAAAATTGTTAAGTACTAATTTTTTTTCCTTAAGTACCAATTTGATCTAATTTTCTTCCTGGGACCACCCTCAATATTTTAGATTGAAGCAAACAATTCACTTCTAAACATAATAATACAGACACACATATAAAAATGAAAACGCACAATATTGATCATTGTGAAATACATTCATTCCTCGTTTGATGGTTTTTTTTTAAATCTAATAGGTACATTAAAAAAATATTTAATAAATTGATGGTGAAAATAAGTGAAAACATTAATAGTTGTTACTAGTTAGATATTTGTTTTGATTAAACTATTTGAATTTATTATATATTATAAATATAATATAAATTTGACTTTACGGATTGAATTTTAAAAACATAATTTTAAAATATTAAATTATGATGAGTATATAGAAAACATCGTACTACAAAACGGTGATAAATATTGGACATCTTAACTAGAAAACTGTTTATATAGGTAATAGTATGCCTAATACTATAATAGGTTTAAAATTTCAGTATTTATGACTTATACTAAATCATTTAAAACATAGATCATTGCAATTTGCAGTTGTTGATAAGGTGAAGGTTTTAAAAAGCCTTGAACTCATACATTAATCATATTATCATAACACGAGTTCAACTTCAACAATGAAATTGTGTATTATTATTTACATTAATGAACGTACAATTAATAAATTATTTATATAGTATCATAAATTCATAAATAATATTTTGAAATTATAATTTGTAAGTATACGTTATAAAAATATAATTAATAAATGTGTATTTTAATTTGTATTCATTTTATATTAAATATTATTGAAATTATATAATAATTATATTTATGGTGCATTAAAAAAATCTTTAGCTATACATTTTTTATAGAAAGTTTGAATGTTCTATATAAACTATAGTGAGGTCATATTATGTTATAATATACGTCAAGTGATAAACAGAATGATTCACCAACATAGACACGCCCAAGAATTTTGCACACAGTGTGCAGAATATTTTGTAGGGGATACTACTTACACTAAGTTAAATCGTTGGTACCAAGGAGAATTTAGACCAAAAATTATCGTGAAAACTTACATTTGACAAAAATATAAAAAAAAAAATGCCTTAAACCTTTCTTTAGTTTTTTTCCGAGACCTAAGAGATATTGTTTTTATATAATACACGATACAGAATATAATAATGCACTCGATAATGAATGACTAATTATCAAGTTTTAAATAGATAAATAATTTTTCAATCAAAAATTTAAAGTAGATACAATTGTTTGCAGGGTGCACTAAGATAAACTGGAACGGGGACTCTCCCTGCATATATTATCATTATGTTACGAAAAACGAGACGTCTCATTGCTGTTACCCCCCCCCCCCCCAACTGTACATGGCATTAAATTTAACTTGCATAAAAATAACATTAAAAGACCACATATTTTAACTTAACATTACTGTGGGATAAATGGTCGTATTGCGTTAACTTTGGTTTGGTTAGCTGCTCACCCTGTGGCCTGTACACCCTGCGCGCACACCTATGTCCACCAAGCATGATTATATATCCTTATTTATTTTTTAATAATATGGTTACTTAAAATCTAATTTCTAGAATTTTTAAATAAAGTAAACATTAAACAAGTATATTTTAAAATTCATTAATATTGTTTTTATTACTTACGTATAGTATTCTAAGGAGAGACCAACTCTTGTTTTTCAAATGAAAACTGAAATCATATTTAGTGGATCATTTTTTTAAAAATTTAAAATAATTCAAAATTCGAACCAGTATTATGTTAATGATAGATATTAAAATGTTTAAATTAACAATACAAGTTTAAAAAAAATGTTTTTCAAACTATAAAATAGATGTAATATTATGAACTATACTTCCCCCTTGATCACACCATTTATTAAAACAATGTAGAGAGCTAAAGCCATACGAATCTATTACACATAATATTGAGATTATGACGCCATAAGTCAAACATGTGGTAGTCAAATAGTATAATACTTACGTGACGTCGGCTCAACTTAAGTTATTGGCCGATACTCCATGAGCTGTAGCTATACGGTGAACGTGGACCTTACTAATGGCAATGATTTTTTTAGTTATTGCAGTAGACAAGCAATCGACGTTGTTTTTCGACTGTGATGGTACCATGCCTGCAATATAATGGTCGTCCGTCCCGAACATTTGGCACACATTGAGATCGAGGAATTAAAATCTCCTATATATACAAATAAGAACGATAGATTTAATGGAGTTCCATCTGCATTTATCGCAAAATCGTGCCTAAAAATGTTATCGTAAAATTAAAATTTATTTAATGTTAAAATAAAAATAAAATAATAGTTATTTACAAAATATTTGTTTATTTAATTAATTGGTGTATAGATACAACTAATACAAGTGTATATGGTATTATGTGTATGGTGTATGGTGTATTAAAACATGATGGTTAGGTATAGATTTTTATATTTTTTTAAAAATGTACATTAAAGAATATTAAGTTTTTGTAATATTTCAAATATTATATAATAATTTTTATTAACATATCTGTGGGTATGTTAATGTATTTATAGTAGGTTGTTCACTAGTTACTATAGTAGGTACCTGGATCATCCTTGGCGATGGTCCATATTAATCAAAATGATTATCCATAACCATGTACAGTAGGTATGTCAGTATACACCTACTATAGTTAAAGCCTATTAAAAATATATTATGCAGCAGCCAGCAGATGTACATTATAATATCTACTCTGGTAAATAACAAATATTATAAAATAAATAATTGAAAATATGTATAGATAAATTATATTTTATACTTCTGTAAAATTTATGAATATTATCAAAATATTTTTTTTTATTCATAGAATAAATTGAATTAGGTATTTGAACATATTGAACTATTGCAGGAGTAGGCGCACAATTAACTAAAATAATTTACATTTAAAACGTATTATTAACAATCAACCTAATACCCAAACAAATTATATACTCAACTCCGGGGTTGGATAAAAAAAAAAAAAATTAAAATTAAAATCTATGATTATTACTAATAACATACTGATCATGGTCGTATCAATTTGCAAATCAGTAGCACATATTCATTATTCAGTCGTCATCATGTACCGTGACGTCGCCACGTCGGTCGTCGGCGAATTTTGTGTGACACTATAATATAGTCGCGCGCCACGCGATCATCAGCACGGTCCACTATAATATAGAATATAGACCCGGTGTGAAATGGAATATTATGTAAACCAGTGCTTCTTAAACAATGAAAATTGTTTTATGTAAATAAAACTATTGAAACAGAGTAGAGGTTTTAATTATCGAACTATAGTAACTTATTGTTGAAAGCTAAATAAAAATAGTTAACATTTAAAAAAAAAAAAACGTAGGGGCTCCCCGATAAAAGTGGACACAAAAATGGATTTCACGGATAAAAAAGTTTAAGAAACACTGATGTAAACAAACATGGGTAACATATAGACCGAAGGTTTTATGCTTATGTCTTATGGCTGATACTGACCATCTTGGTGTCTTAAACCTATTATAAAGAGTAGGTACGTGATAAGTATTTGTGTCCTATATTTCAATCAACCTAACATCCAAAAATAAAAATCGTACCTTATAATTACACGAAATATCATTCAATAATTAAAGATAATACAGAGGGTATTAAAAACTAAAACGATTATTATATTATAGTGTTCTAAAGTTACACTCGATAATAAAAAATACTTAAGTTATGGGATCATTAATATTTTAGTTTTAAGTATTCACAATATTTATGTATGTACAATGTATACAATGGCTAATACTAATAGTATTGATTATAAATATACTAGTACCTATTTATAATCAATGTTAATAGGTATATCATAATTAAACAATTTAGAGCCGTTATTATAACGATTATTATAATTAATTATATTCACATAGTTAATAATTAGTAGATAATAATTAAATTGACATAAATCATAACCCATAAACGTCGTTCAAATATACAAGAAATAAACACAACTGATTCAATTTTCAGGTGGGAACAATAATTTCTTCTAGAAACAATTTATTATTGTGTTTTTTATTATTATTATTGTATTTTTTACTCTTTTTTATGTTTTCATAATGTCATAACAATCGGTATTCTGTGACCAGTCAAAAATAAACGATCAAAACATACAGACTCAGTTCATGTAAAAAAAAAAATTATAAAACCAGTACCCACGCAGAAATGTTTTTCTCTCTCAGTCTTTTACGCGACGACTATAATACCAAATGCATGTTTACTAACGAGAGGATTTCGGTCGGGAAATCCCGTCGATCGTCTACGCACACATACTCTCTCTTATAATATTATCCACTGGTATAAAAAAAAAACCCAACACTCGAGTACTGAAGCTTGTGTAAGTTTGTGTGTGTGTGTGTGTGTGTGTGTGGTTATGTATGTGTGAATAATAATATATACGACGACACGGCGCGGCGGTTGTCCCGACCTCCACGCGCGAAGTCGCCAGTCTCGGCTGATCCGCATTCCTTATTCATCTCGCCACAATAAAAGAACAATAGGACTGCCGTTTTCCGACAACTATGTGTATAATTATCACTACCTATCCTCAGCGATCAACTACACGTCTTATTAGAAACCATCGATAAATCCATTTACACACATTTGCATACCTAAGAACTAACTCAATGTCTTACATATAGTTATATATATATATAGTACCTATTACCTAAAAGCTACCCTTTAATGTGCATCTGTATAGTATAGTCAGTAGATATATTATACAATACAATGTTATTGTTATATCTTAAAAATATACCTGAATACAATTATGGATAACTATGAATATTATGCTACATATTATAATGCAATAGGTAGTAACTATAGTTTTCCACCGGTAATTTATACTTGTGTACTATTATGATTGTAATTGTATGTTATATACCTACTTATTAATTATTATTATATTACAACCAAATACTTCATCCATCGAGGTTTTCGCTCTTTATAATTGAAAGCATGTTTCAATATGTCTCATGTTTTACATTGAATATTTTCGCTAAAATTTATACCAAGTTTATTATATAATTAAAGATACAAAGATTTCAAGATTAATATGTAGGTAGGTAAATTATTTAGTCTAAGTACAACCTTGTGGATTGCAGCTGAACTATAAAATATATTATTACCTTCAATTCCAAGCTCTTTAATGACGAGCCAAGTCAATCATTCCATTGTTGGTTTAAATGTTCAATTTTTACTTTTTACAAAGGTACCTACATTTATAAAAGTTCACACTATTCACCTATTATATTTTTTTCTTTTTAATTTAAAATTTTCTTTTTTTTTTTTACTAAAAATATAAATTATAATAATATGTACAATAAGTAATTATAAGATAAAATGTTTTTGGAAGAATTAAAAGTTAAAACTATACTTTATCAAATTTACAATTCACGTGTTTTATAACCACCTAGTTCATTAAATTTAAATTGTCGTTCTTTTGCTTAAATATTTAGATATTATTATTTACAAAATTATTTATATATTTTACTATGAATTTGTGTTAACTTATTACGAAATATTTGTTAGTCTCGAACTTAAGTTGATAACAATAATTAACACACTCATTAAAGCACTAAAATACCTACCTCCAAAAACCATATTTTATACTATCTATATTTTGTTTTGGGAATGTAGTAGATACTAAACTACTTTGTATTGTAATTTTAAATTTAAACCTAACCTGCACTATATTTTTTTTTATTAATATTTGGTGATAAGTGATAATATACTTCAATTTTCAATTGCGTTTTTTTTTTTTTAACATTTCCAATAAATACACAAATACACACTGTCACTTTCTATTAATGAAATCATTTAGTGAACTCTGAAAACATTTAAATAGAATTAGGTAGTAGGTACGAGAATATTGTTAGCGCGCACATTTATAATATTATATAGGTATATCGATAATACGCATGTTTGGAATGCATATATTAAACTGGCGTAACCGTCAGCGAGTGGAGAGAAGTGAAGAGGAAACGTGTGCAACATAAATGTATGCAAATGCGGTTATTTATAGAAATAACGACTCGTCGTTGTGCAGTTATAGTGTATTTTTGTCGCGGAAAACAGAGGAGTTGTTGTTGGTCTTGCTTCTGAGGTTGCTGGAGGAGGTAACGACGGTGTTGTTTGTCTGCATTAGACAGTGGAAATAAGACTTCTAGGAAGAAAACCAGTATCCTACGTATGTATATCTTGTAAGAGCTACTGCTGTGCGATGACAAACGAGAATTCCATACCAATTTTTTCTCCTTCTATATTATAAATTCTCTGCAGATGGATACAAGATTCTATAAAAAAAACAATTTTGGCAAAACAAAATTATCCACTATTAAATAATTATAATACTGGATAGTTACGTGACGTAGGTATATAGAAAGGCGTATGACGACATAATATATAATATATAGGTATATAATGTAAAGCGTTGTTTTTACTAAAAAAAAATATCAAAAGACGTCACTGCGAACAAGTAAATAATCACATGGATTTTAAGTTTGTTATTTTCGAAGAAAAACAAGGACTTCTCCACGAGTAATGTCATTTGCCAAAATTAACATATTTAATATATCAAATTCAAAATACATTAATGTTTTTATGTACAAGTATATATGTAGGTATAGTCTTATTATAATACTACGCAATATGCAATTGGCTATAAATTATAATGCATACAAATTGTAATGACTAATATTTTGGTTTGAAACTCTAATACCAATCAGATAAAATGTACAGTCAATAATATCAAACCAGAAAAATTGAAGATTTTTTTTATATATGTAATAATTAGATCTGATAAAAAAGTAGGTAAATACAAAATAAATATTGAAGGTAAAACAATAATAACTTATAATAAAGAATACAGTAGTTATAGGTTATTATTGTTATTATTGTTATTAAGATACTGCAGTGTACATTATACTATATTGTATTATATGAAATACCTCTACTGGCTTTACTTATAGTTTAGTGCTTTGGGCTAATGGCTATAATATACAATACTATTACTATATTATGACATTATGTATTTAAGTATATTATAAATAACGAAAAGTAATAATTTAACTAATGTAAAAACTTATTGTAAATAACATAATTAGGTAGGTACTCTAAAGAAGAGACAATTTAACTAAATAATATTATTTTTTGGTAGATAGGAATGATAGGATTAATAATAATTATAAAATATTATTATGGTTAATACTTAATATATTAGTAAATTACAACAATTAACTTGATAAAAATCTATAGTCTCGACGAAAAAATTTTAATTTCAACGATAAGACATTGCTTCAAAATTCAAACTTAGATGATATTATAAACAATATTGCATTTTTAATACAATTAAAATATTCCAAGACTTTAAATATTTTATTTTTGTTTATTTTTTTAAAAACTTACATTAAATTAATCAGAATCGCCTAAAGGCTAAATAGGGAACTCTAAACTGAGCTGTTGTAAAGCACTAGAAAAATAACAACATTGCATCTGCAAATTCCAAGTCATAGTTATTATAAATAGTTATGTTAATTATGTTTAGCTGAAATTAGAAAATTATAAATATGTTGATATTTTACTTACAAGATTCAAAAATTACGTTGTAACTTTATGAATCATCGATAAACCATGCAATGCCAAAAACCGGAAGCATATTTGATTTTTAATTATATTGTAGAGATGACTGGACAGTAAAGTGTAAAAATGATGATACAAGCAAAAATTACATCGTATAATATATTTAAATAACTCTTTGAAGTAAAAAAATATTGTACCTAATAACTTATTTTAATGAATTGATATAGACATATAGTAATATATGCTTCAGATTCGTTATTCGTTATAACTAATAACACATAATATAATATATAAATGTACCACAGTATACCACACATTTTACACGAAAGTAGAGTACTGACTCTTGCAGAAGACAAAATATGAGTATAAAAAATATATATATAATATATTTATATCAGAAATTAACGTTCGAAAAACGCGTAGGTCAAAAAAGCCGCTTTCAGATTTTAAATTTTAATATAATTAGTTGTGATTTGTTTCTCGAATTTTCAATAAATTGTTACTTTATATTTTATAATTTATAGGACTTCCTGGTACCTATACTTATGACTATATTGGTTATTTACACAATTATGAATCATTATCGATTTATCAACAAATCACAATATAATAATTATATTATAATGTAATATATTATGTCTTTCAATAAATTGTTTGTGTGAAACATTTGCATACATTTATTTATGTATTAAACTAAAAATTACACCTATAAACACTATCTGTTGAATTATATACTTTTTTTATTAGGTATATAAAAAACTATAATTTATTCTTAAAAAATATTTTTCATAAATTTATAGTAAATTATTATAATAGAATGATTTCTATTAATTTTTTTATATGTTAAATAAACAGATTTTTCACAGGTCACAAACTTTAATAAATATATATGTACATATGTGTGTCGTGTGGTTTCTACCACTTTATGGTTGGTATCGCTGTATTAGGGTATGCATTTTATGTATAGTGTTAGTCATTGGTAGTATTTGCGAGGTAATGGAAAGCGCAGGTGTTTAAATGTTTATAACTTTATTAGAACATAAAACTGCAATATTGCAATATACTATTTTAATTTTAAGCCCATCTCTTAACATTTACAGATTTTCTGGTACATCTATAATAACCGTAGTTCCTATATTACAATTCATGGATGTGTATAAATAATAATAATATACTTTAAAAAAAGTAATAATAATAACGTCGTAAATATAGATTTCTAAAGTTATAGCAGTCATAATACTTAAAATAAATAAATAAATATGCATATACACTATACATATTACATAGGTACATAGGTATATAAGACTAAGATATATAAACACTTTTAAACATTACACATCAATATATATAGTGATTATGATAAATATTTCATAAACGGGGACTGGTTTAGTCCCTCAATAAGAACGACGGATCCTTGTTCGCTATTCTCATCATTCATAAAATAGAACTGTTTCACAAATAATTTACAAAACAAAAAGAGGTATTATGATAATCATGATATGAAACATTATGCAAATTAAAAACTGAAATTCTAAAACTAAATTTGTTGAATATGACAGGTGAGTTGATTCGATCGACAATCATCAATGCGTTTTTATAAAAATTATAAGTTTGTTTGAACTCGTTTGCTTAACCAGCTTTGTTAGGCCCAGATAGCTAAGTACTTAGTATAATCATAATAATATATGGGCATATGGTGAACAATTAATCGCAATAAGTAATAACTTGAAAATACACTGCACTTTGCAGAAACTTGCGCTGGACTCATTCAAATTAGTTTAACTTGTCAGTTGTTTACTTGTCTGACATTTTAAATTTTTAAACACTTTTACCCATTCGAAGTTTAAAACATTACATACATGGTAATTAAAAAACAAATTATTTCTGTTCTTGTAGTAAACAAACATTGTTTCCCTTTTAAAATTGAATTACATAAAATATTAAATTTGTTGAAGTTTGTAGTATTAGCAATAATTTGATAATATAGCTACCTATATTTGTATTTCGGTAAAATATAATAATAATTTCATTTATATTATAATTAGTCTGGTGCAAATCTGAGGGGGGTCTAAGGGGCTTTAGCCACCCCTCTTCAGCCGTATTTTAAGTTATATGAAATGAAATTACTTTAAATAATATTTATAACAAATTCTTTATTTATCATTTTTTGATAATAAGTCCCCCCCCCGGCCTCCCATTTGTGATTTCTAGATCCGCGCCTGTAATTACATATCACGTTGTTTCCGTTTAAATATAATTTAGATGACAAGATAATGAATAAAACCGATAATAGAATGTCAATTTCCATCGTATCTGAGCAGATGCTATCACAGTTAAACAATAACTATACCGTCTATAATCTATATCTATTATATTATTATATAGGTAATTATTATTTATATTAGTAAATACGTATTACGTATTATAGTGTATAAATGTACAATGTATGTTAACAACTAACAAATTAATATTAGCAGTATTATTAATAGTAATGTAAATAGGTATAAGTGCATAACAATACTAACAATATTATTATAGTTATTTGTTAATACGAATATACGATACTTGCATTTAGATAAAAAAAAGTGTTTACCTATATTGATTAAGGACTATTATAATGATTATATAATTAATGAAAAAAAAAACTAATTAAAATAAAAAAAGCTTATTTACTATTTGCCTACTGATAAACAAATATCCACAATTAATATACAATTATATCATATTTTATAGTTTTAATATAAATTTAATATAGGTACTATGTAATTAATAATTATAAACAATTTTGAAGGACTGAACAATAATAATATACCTACCTATTAAATACAAATATAATGGGAATTAATAACAATACATTTTTGTTCCATTATTATTATACATTGAAATATAAACTTTATTTCGTATAATTTATTATGTGTGAACTAACATTTAACATATAGAATAAATAGTATTATACTATAGTAACGCGTATAAATATATTTAATTTATAGCAGTATAGCATATAAATATATAATACTGCCTATGACATATTACATAGGTATAGTAGATAATATTATAAACTATAAATATTATTTCTAAGTATATAAGTACTGTTTTGTACATGATATGTGTAATTCATAGACAACAATATATTATGTACCTAATGTCTTAAAAAAGTGTCTATATATATTAAATCAAGACAACCAATGGCGTACCAATGGTGGGGGTAGGGGTTTAACCCCCATAAGTAAAATAAATATAAATGTATAATGATTTCTTTTATGGAATATTACATTAATATAAATGGTAACCCCCCCCCCCCCCATAAATGAATTCTGCGTACGCCTCTGAAGACAATAAGTATAATAGTTAAATAATTCAAATTTTTCAACGGTTTTAAATGTTTTCTTGTACAAATGTACTTATTACTATTATTATTTTGTATATTTGTCTATACATTGTATCATTATTAAATTTATACTTTGTTGGTTTGGTTCTATAATTTATTATTAAATGCACCTATTATTATAACTTTACAATTAAATAATTTATTTTATTTTATTATGGTTTGAAACTTGAACGCATAGTTTATTTGCAGACTATAAATATGGTATTATATTCTACCTACTGTATATTTAAATATTTAACTTGTATTAAAAGTACAAAAATATACTTTTTTCGTAATTTATTTAAAAAAAATAAATGTATTTTTACATACCTATAAAAGTAGGTAACAAATATTTTACAATTAAAAAAATAAGAAATACTATATAAACATTGTTTTTAATATTTTAAATTATTATTCATCATTACAAATATAATAATATATTATAAAATGATATTATCCTTAGACTACTTAATAAAATTCAAACAAAATTACAATTTACATTCTATGTTTATCAACTCTAAAAGTCTAAAATATAGTTCTCATAAAACCATATACTATATACTATTAGGTATTGATTATAAATACTACAGAATTTATAATACAGGTACGTACAAAAAATGTATCTATTTTTATAAGCATACATATTATTTATAGTACCTAGGATGTTGAACTCAATAATATTTTATAAACGAGTATAAGTAGGTACAACATAATATAACTCAAACATAATACAACATAATGTTATAGGTACCTATATCATATAATATATTTTGTAGTGAACTAGTTTAGTTTTAGTTGAATCCATAAGTACGATAAAGTATATAATAGGTATATACACATATTATAATATACTGTAAATTCCATGTCACTAGCTATTATTATTATTATTATATTGTTATTATATTACATTGAATTATAAAGGCATTTATTATTAAGCGTATGTGTAAATAAAATTTATATATATACATATAACATATAGGTATTTGTATACACAATTTAAAATACCAACGCATTTTGCATGCGCTATTAAGTATGTTTATATATTTTATGTAGGTATAGTATATACCTATATACTGTACAATGTACATACTATATGTAGGTACCACGGATCGTGGTAAATGTCAAGGACTTCAGTGCAGCGTGCGGAGCGGTGTTTGTGTATATACCTGTATAGTTTACAGGCGCGTGCGTGTGTGAAAAACCGTTCTGATTTTTCCGGAACTTGGCGCGCTTCTTGCAGGCGCCGTCGACGAACGCGCATGCGCGACCGTTTCGGCGCGATGGCTTGTCGAGCCGGCCCCAGCAGCGGTTCCGTTGCGTATAATCACGATCAGTGTGTTTCAAGACGCGCACAACTACGAATTGCCACGACCGTCCGTCGCTGCAGCATATACAATATCAATCTGAACAGTGAACACGATGAGAACGTACGCTCTCCTATGGCCCTTGGCCGCATTCCTAGTGACCCGGACCTCCGGGTCGGCCATTCCGATGTGGGAATTCCTCAGTCGAGGAGAAAAGGTAACTTTTGGAAATTAAATCTTTTTATTGATTTTCATTCGTGAAATAAACGTTTATTTTTGATTATACGTATTATATTGATATATTATAAATAAGCTATATGCGTATTCACAATAATATAGGTACCTAATAAATTACATTTACGTTATGTGTTTGAGCTCATTTTAGTAATATATACTGCACAATACAGTTAAATATAATAATTTACATATACATGTTTTTATGTATAGTAAATACGGGGTTTTAATAAACTCGTCGTTTTCTGAGCCTCCAACCAATTTATTTTAATCTAAAATATGTACCTACCTGCGTGGATGCGTCGAGCAGTGTCTAAAATATCTTATAATATAGTTATATATGTATATATATATATATATATTTAATATATAATCTACCAGCTGACAATACTTGTTTTTTATTGGGTTAAGTATATTCTGTATATTTTAACATGGCGTTATTCACCAAATAACATATTATTCGTTTTAATGAAATTAGAAAATACACCTTGTAGAATGTATACGCTATAAATCATGGAAAAATATTTGTGTTTAAATAAACATGTTTTTTTATTATTATTTCGGATATAACTATTAACTATCCAACTAAAAGCTATTTAAGTATAGCATTCAATAAAAAAACTTTAAAGATTGTAGAACACCGTGTATACCGACTCGGACCATTTGGCATCATTATTTTATTAACTGTACATTCAGATTATTCGCGGTACCTATCGATCATTGTGCCAATTTATTCACTAAACAGTTATTAAATAATCGAATATAGTTATACTAAATCGTTATTGAATTTCAAAATTATACGATGTCCATCAATAATTTGATTGACTATTCGAATAAAAGTGTGATGTTGATCTTTTTTCAACTTATGTTCTATTAATATTAGTCATGCAAATTCACAAACGCAATGAGGCGTAAATACAATAAGTTTGTATTATAATATGTATTTTCCTCAATACTATTTAATCGAATTAGTATATAATGTTACTAAATTAAATTATAAATTGATACTACTGTTAACAAAAACCATTTCCCATTAGTTTAAAAAATTCTAAATACACAGCTGCTGAAACACGTACCACGTTTCCAGGGCTATTATATGTATAAAATTTGATAATTTAATATAGAATATCAGATTAAAATATATAAATATTTATTGTGAGCTATTAGTTGAGTTAGAAAGATACATTAGAATATTAGATATGAATTTAAAAAAAACATAATAAAACTAAAATTTTCAATTATTATTTTTTCATTTGTATTTATACTTAATCTAAATTTTAATTTTTCAAAACATTAGGTACCTATTATATTTTTTATTTTTTCAATTTCAATTTTATGTTGAAAATATTTTCAAATTGATTTTATTTCCCATCTATTTTATACATAATGAGAGCTGAACTTAGTGATTTTCACACGATAACTGGTTTCATGTCGGTCTATGTAAGCCAGCTATGTTTTCATATAATACCACAGATATGTACTTATTACATATTCACTATTCTTTTTTACTTAATACTTATATTTTGTGTGCCATTAAACCCAAATAAAACGTATAGAACATTTTACCAAAAATGTATAAAATTCATAATTGTTATTTGTACTATTAATTTTAATTATGTTGTGAATGATCGATGAGTGATAATACAAGTACACTTATAGGATCTAGCACTAATATTTTCATAGTGAATAGTGATTAATAACATGAAGTAAACAATCAAAAATTATGATTTACCGGAAGGGCAATTCTCTGTACATAGATTAGGTATATAATATTATGGATGTACTGGAAATCATGGTCAACAGGAAATATATTTTATTTTATTACAAATAAGATATAAGTTATTGTGTTCTAAGGATTAAACAATTTTAACATAGCATGTAGGTGCAATAAAAATTCATTGTATTTTAAATTATACTTGGCACATCATAGAAAATATTTTATTAATGCATAATATTTTATTTTGTTAATCTCGTCTCTTTGATTTTTATTATGCATTTAACATTTTTCTTTAAAAATCTTTATATAAAATATATTACTTATGTAATTTAATAGTTATCACTTTTAAATTCAATTTTTTTTTTTTATCTGAATAATTAATTTAAAATAGATAAAAAATAAAATTATTATTAAATTTAATGAGCTATTTAGTTAAATTAAATTAAAATATTATTCGTTGAATTTTTATTGGAAATAATATCCCAATAAATATACTTATTGAATTTCTATTTTTAACATATCATTTTCCCATACCTATAAAAAGTAAAAAGTATTTTTATAGTATTTAAGGAATATTTAATGATTTTATATATAATATAAAATATTTATTTAATAGTTTAGTTTATACTGTTAAATTAAATATTATTTAATTAACAATGTATTTATAATTAATAAGTATTTGTTGCATTGTTGTCACAAGATGTCATTAAATTATATAAAATTATATATTTATGAGTATTCCAAAAAATTTTGAAAAAATACTTATTTCGACGAAAAAAATGAAATGAGCGTGGTGATTTGTTATAAATACAATTTAATATTTTCAATAGGTACTATAATAATTAATAATAGGTATATTGTTTAATTTATTATGCCCACCATAGCTTATGAATTATGATTATGAATTAATAACTTCTTTAAATCGCTTCTGTATAGTTCATAGTGTGTAGTCTGTATAAATATTGAATGTTGCTTGAGTAATGAGTATGGTAATATACTAATATTATTGTTGGTTTAAATCAAAGCGAGTTTATTGACTTTGTTTATATATTATGTATAGCTGAGTCAAGCCCAATAGTAGAAAGTATTCTTTTATTTTTTAACTAAACTGTCAACAGCGTGAAATATCCATAAATTACTAGTATTTATACGACATTTTTAAAAATATATTTTACAAATTATTATATAATGTATTAATATAAAATTAAAAATATATTAGTTATTCAATTTGTATCGTTATAATAATAATATTTCAATTTTTTTTTTATCCATCATACAAGTTACAATTCTCTATCTTTATAAATTATTATTCATTAACAAATAATAATGAGGTTTAAAATTTAAAATTTAAAATTCACAGTAGGTAATGACCATTGTACTTACCTACAAAAATATATTTTTTAATTTTCAATTTATTTCAATAAATTATGAAGCATAAAGTAATTGATTAACTATATAGACTACTTGTTTTTTAATGAATATATTTGTTAATGAGTTTTTAGAAATACCTATCAAAGCAGTTAAAAACTATGAAAGCAATAAAAAAGTTAATATTTTATTTTCAAATGTTTTTTATTATATTTTATTTAAACTAAGTATTAAATTTGTTTAATATTGAGCGTTACTCTAAGTTTATTAGAATTTTGAGATAAAAACAAAATATACCTACAGCGAATGTTTTTTCATATTAAAATTTGTACAAAATATAAAATGGTAATAGACGTATACGTATAATGATTAGTGGTATCATAAAATATTAGAATATTGTAAATATTTTAACTTTCTTTGTGATCAAAATACTCTAACAATTTCGTATATTACTCTATAAGACGCATTCAATTTCGAATTTAAGTATAATTATAAATATAATAGTTATTGGTTTGTAGCGAACCAGCGAGGTAATCCTGAAGCTTGTACATTAAAAATTCATAGATAAAAAAAAATCTGGTTGACAATATACCCGGATCTACGTGCATATTAAATGAAATATCGTATCATTACACGATTTCCGTTCTATATTACTTTAGAATCGTGTTATTTACGGGAACAATGATGATTCAGACAATGGATAAAATTGCTTATATTAAAATTTACGTTAAAAGCATTGGACATGACCGAATCTTATAAACAATATAATATTATATTGTAAACAGTGTCACCAGCACTCACACATAACCGAATTATTTAATTAATTTACACTGTATGATTTTTTTTCTTGGATGATTTTTTGCATTGCTGATATTATCTTATAATTATCTATTTATCTGATAATAATTGAGTTTAATTCACGTCTAATAACGACTATAATAATAATAGGTATACGGTACGTATATTTTATTTAAAAAAAAATTTAGATGAGCGTGTGATACACTTTATTATAATAATATAAACAAATAACATAACCACTTCCAGACAACAACTAACATATACCATACGTCCATACGACATACACATACACTACACAGTATAATTTACACATTGCGTACTTATTATTATGTTATATTTTGTTTTTGTTTACTTTTTCAGTTGCCATTCGAGTTTAAAACTCTTGAAGTTGTTTTTTATATTTACTATTTACTTTTAAAATTATATCTGAACATTATTAATCATTACCATCAATTTAAGCACTAATTGGCGAATACCAATATTTTACGCATTATTTTTAAAAATGTCTCCTCGTGTTCATTAATAAATTTAATTTTAAAATGTATTACAATACAAAATTATAATATATTAATATTTAAGTACAACATATAGTTAAATTGTTAAATTTTACTTGTTATTCTATTAGACTTTCTACAGAATATAAGAATATTTATTTAATCATTTTATTGAAAAATGCTTAATTTACAATCTATACAACCTAACTGGAGGAGAGTTATACATTATAATTGTCTAATTGTCTTGAATATTAGAATTTCCTTAATTTTTATTCTTCTTCTTTTTTTTATGAATTATTGTAATTAAAAAATTGAGAGTAATTGTATAGTAGGTACCTAACACGTAGGATAAATACTATACTTTTACCACGTTCATGTATATATATTGTGCAGTGCGTTTCGTAAAATGTAACATTAATGAACCCGTTATATTTAAAATCCATAAGACACGAATTTATAAATAGGTACCAAGGTTTTTCTAAAAAACGTGACAAAAAACTGCTTGGGTACTCACTACTCGCATTATACTTTTAGTTTTGAAAAGAATACGATGTAGGTCTTGGTCTTCGTGTATAAAAAAAACTATTTCAAATATTTTCAAATTAATTATGATTATCATGTACTCATAACGTACCAATAAAGTAAAAAATTGAGCTTTTTTGTTTGTTGTTTGATGTCTTATACCTATATATAATATATTATAATTTGCAATAACTATATATTGTTATATTGGTTAATTTTCCTATAGCATGTTCATCTCCGTTTTTTCTTTGAATTAAAATAAATTGTTAAACAATTGATTTTTTTTGAAAATGTTAATGTATCTAAATCAAACTGTTAACAATTTAAAAAGTAGTTTCTGAGTTATTAAAATATAAAGTTCTAGATAATAATACTTGAAAATGGCTTTTTATTTTTTATTAAACATTTAAAATATATGTATAATATTTAACGAATGTCTATAATCGGACAATTTTTAAAAATTATACAACTATAAATTATAATAGATTAATATTAAATTGTAATTATAGTTTTAAAATCATTATAACTTCAATACTACTATAAAGTTATTACCGCCTTGGTAAATTTACAAAATTAAATAACAAAAAACAGTAACAAATTTCGTTTTAAATACAATTGTTCCAAAAAGTTATCTGCTTAACAATTTACTTGAAAAAAGATAATTTTTAATTGAAAAAATAATAATTATATTGCCACAGAATGGTATAACAATTTTAAGTAAATATTTGAAAATATAAATGGGTCTATACCTAAAAATTCTAAGAATTAAAATAAATTCATTATTAAATGAAAAAATAGAGGTAAGCATGCTTAGTGAACCTCCATGTATAATTTATTTAATAGAATATATCTTATATATATAATATGTTTATAATAAAATTATAATATATAACTGTAAATATTTATTTATTTAATTAATTTAAATAATACTGGTATGTAGACATGTAGTGAAGTCACATACCTAAATAATGAATAGTTCTACATAATTTTCTTATACATTTCAATGTATTATTTATTATACTAGTGAAGGTTAAATAATTTTATTTGAAAATATGATAAAATTTTCATTTTCATAAAAATCATGATGTTTAAATATTTGTATATTTTATTATTTATTATGACTTGAGACTTTCATAAAGATATTGTGTTATGTTTAGTTCAAATCGAATAAATTGAGCATTGAAATATTGAAATTCTAAAATATATACATAGGTAATTAGTAATAAATAACTATACCATACGCCAATAATTAATAATTTAATTCAATTTTTAATTGATTGAGAGTATATAATGCACGAAAATATGGAATTACGAAGCCATGAAGGATATACCTCAGTGATTTCGTTCACGGGTCGGTCGCATGCATTAAATCCTTAGAGCGTATATTATATATTAGATCGTATATGATCTAAGATTGAATTAGTGGTCCTATACCTACTACCCTTAAAATGGATCACGGTAGGTCTTTTTTTTTTTAAAAAAAAAATAAAAATAAGTTTATACCTATAAAAAAAAAAATATTTCAAGTAGCCTTTAATTTTAATATAATATTATAAGTACCTAATATAAGTTATAAATAATTGGAATAGGTACATATCAAATCATACTATGATATAATATGTACTTACCAGTATCAAGCATTTTTATACGACCGTACACAGTAAAATATAAGAAACAATAATTTACGATACTATTTCATATAATTTGAAGATAATAATAAACATAGAATCAAATGTAGGCCCATTAAATCGATTATATGCATGGGTCGCAAAGAAAAAAAAATTAAGACCACTGCATTAAGCAATAAAAACTGTATAATTTACCTGTACCTATATACAATAAAATCTCATTGGTAACATATATCTATTATACCTAGAAACTTTTATTATTTACAAATATAATTTATAATGTATTTTATAGTAGGTAATTTTTATTAAAAACATTTTTCAGGTAGATATACAACTCTTAACTAAAATAAAATTATTAGAGTTTATTTATTAATTGATTTAGACAATACACCTAGCTAATATAACCATATCTTTCTTTAACATTTTCCAAGAATTGCGTATGAATGTTAATAATTTTGTTTATGTTCATTTTTTTTTTTAGATGAGCCACTTGTTCAACATGTTCGTGAAACAAGTAGCCGACTATTGCGATTCATCATCGATGCCAGGTAGATATTTTTATGTGTACTTATATAGATCGTAGAACTCAGTTAATAAATTTAAGTTTTATAGATAATGGATATACGCCTATTACCTTGGAATTAAATATAACACTTATAACCAAATAGCCTACCGCGAGTTTACTAATATTATAGTTTTTTACTCACTATAATACTTATTACAGTCTTATAAATTATGAATGATTTTTGCGGTTCTTAATTACATTTGTCGGGTGAGCGAAAATATAATACAAATGCCTATATTCTTTTGGTTTTGATTTGCATAATAATAATTATAAATAATAATTTATCTATAATCTATATATATATATATATATTAAATAGAGACTTTGGGAAGACAACATTTATAGTTTATATAATATATACATATATTGTATATGTTCCAACATAGATATAAATATACGTACATTGATTTTCAAGGCAATTCCTGGTAAAATTGTTATGAAATATTATATAAATGAATATCGTGACTTATAATTTATATCGTAAATAATCGTAAATTTTTCTGTGATCGTTCGTTAAAGTCTTTTGGGTTCATCGTCGTCAAATTAATTTGCATGTCACTATGAAGGTTATTGGCTCTTGCAGCAGGTCACGGCTACTTCTCTTATATTCGTCCACTATATAGGTAGTAGATACATAGTGTATTTAAGTACAATTTTTCCAATCATCATTCTAAGTGATTTGTCTTACATTTCCTGATAAATAATATATTATAAAGTAAATTATAAGTAGTTGTCGTATCAATCCATCATGATTCATGACTAACACTATGTTATATAGCACTCATAACAACAATGTTTTTATAATAATATATTTTATACAAATGTATTATATAATTATACAGCTGTCACTATTTAAATATCATATTTATTACCAATAATTTGTTTAGCTACTTTAATTGCATTAAACAATTGTTAATTTAATGAAATGTAATAATCTTGAACAACTAAATCATGTTTATGGGACTTTTGGCCACGGCTCACCATTGATTCGTTAAATGTTTAGTGTCTTACACTGAGATAGATAAGAATATACTATTAGTATTTGTCACAAATTTCTATACAAAGCTATATATATTTCTAAATTTCTAGTATATTATAGAAGTCTGTAGTATACTACTAATATATTAGTATATATTCTTATCTATCTCGGATGGTGTCTTATTGATATGCGACTTGGAATTAGGTGTATTCATATTTATTTTTAAATTTTATTGTAAATATAAAATATTTATCATTTTTTAAATTAATCAATATTTGTATATCTAATTAGTATACCAGGTATATACTATTTATACCTATTTGTATAAGTAGGTAGTATAACGTAGGCAATATAAAACAAGAAAACTCCGTGAAAGTTTGACCATATATTATATATACCTAGTACCTATATAATTGATAATTTTTATATTAACGAGTGAGCCACCCATAAACCCATTACATAATAATTATTATTAATTAAGTAATATTATAACATTATGATTATATATTTATATACTACTTGTACTTATTTGTTTAAAATAAATTAAAAAGGTATATATTATTATACCTATCTAGACATCTAGTTATAAATTATTTTAATATATATTATTTTCAATAAAATCTATAAAATTAGGTACATATTATATAATACGCGTGTGCTATGTGCATGTGTAAGCAATAAAATATTTGCTTGGATATCTAGGTTTTAATGCTTAACGGAATAGTAATTAACAATAATGATACATAAATTTGTAAATTGTATTGTCGTATAAATAATTTTTGATATATATATTTTTTTTTTTTGTTTATAGACTGTAATAAAGTTTTATTGATTTATGGTTTAACCAATTTGGCAAAAATGGGAGATGATAGCTTAGACAAAATGGACCCTTATCAAAGAGGATCGAGAATAATGAGTATGTACATATTATATTATTAGTACTTAACTAATTTAAGTAACATTATTACATAAACACATAATGATTATGTAAATAATGTTAAATAAAATGAACACATTAAAATAGAAAGCTTTTTTATTGTTTATTCTCAATATTCTCATATATTATTATTGTTTTAGTATGGGAATCTATGATGAAAGGAGGTTTCTTTACTTCTCAAACAACTGACAAATCGGAACAAGAGCTCAATGACCCATTAGGTAAATATGAATATAATATACATAAGATACATTTACAAACATGTATGATCTAAGTTGTGTATTTACCTGCATAAAATCTAACTTATTTATTTATTAACATTGTATAGAAACTAGTGGCGGAAATGATTTGGGTTCTGCGTCGAATAACGTCGAAGAAATAGCTACTCCACCAGGCGGTTATATCATCGGGCCAATGGTTGTAAGAGTAATGCCTGATGGTCGGCCAGTACCTGGTGACTCTCAGAGGCCTCTGCCCAAAGACGAAGACGCAGAAGAATTTATAGCTATGCGATCCAAACCTATGCCTTCCATGAATGATATGCTAGGTCAAAGAAAACAAGCAACACAAAACAGGCCTTCTGTGAGACCATTTAGGTATAAGCTTAAACCGATAAACTGATACTTCCAATAATGCGTCCTCAGCAACTTGGTACAGTTTCAGATATCATATTTATTTATTATTTTAATTTATTTGCGACAAATTGCAACTTTAGCTTTTCTTTTAAGTACAATATTTTTTATGTATTGTTACGATAAAATACTTCATCTTGTAAAATTCTATTTCGTCTTTTATAATTATTATTATTTTATTTTTTAATTAGGTTTAAACACGTTTCAGGGTCCTAAATAATTGTGAATACAATTTTTTTTTATTTTTAAATTTTTTTATTTTTTAGAGTGATATACTATTATTTATTATTTTGAAATCATTTTAATTTATTTGTAAATAGTACTGTTAGGTACCATTGTTGTGATATTTATATGTTGAAAATTAAGTAAACATTTTGATAAAAATTCTTTTGTATATTATTTTTACCTACCTCTTATGAGTGAAATGTGAATTGTTTTAAGAAGATGCTACCCATATATTTGTTGTCTCCGTCTTACACACGCCCGACATAGCAAAATTTCGTTCACTAGTTTCAATAGTGTGCTGTTAATTTTGATATTAGAGTGAATTGACCAATTATACAATTTTTAGATAATAATATTATCTGTGCTTAAGCGTTGGCTTCTATTCTATAGTTTAATTTTCAAGCAAGATATGAGCATTTTTAATTTGTGATATTTGTGATATGTTCTTACCTAAAAGTTTAATAATAGGTCAATTTAATCTAATATTAAAACTAATAGCACACTATTGAAACTAGTAAACGAAATTTTGTTATGTCGGGTCCGGGTGTGTGTAAGACGGAGACAACAAATGCATGGGTAGCGTCCTCTTAAACTATTTCCACAAACATTTCTTAATATAGCTGCTAGTGTATATTTTTTAAGAAATAATAACCAACTTTTTTTTTTAATTTACCGAAATGAGTGTTAAGTATTTACAATTTATATTCAGTTATACATTAAGTAAAATTTTATAATAAAACTTAGGTACAAGGCGTGAAGACGAAATAGAAGAAGACATCCAATGACACTTCTTCAAATAAAATTTTTTTATTAGCCAGTTACCTATAAGTTAATCAAGAGACCAGAATCGTTTAAGACGTCGACGGAGATTAATTGTCGGGAATAATGTTGGAGGAGAGATTGAAAATTAATGGATTAGGATGGTTGATAATGTGTGCATGAAAGTTTGAATAGGTACTAGATACGAGCAAAAGCTATAGTAGCTAGTGTATATGTCGTTGTATAAGGTATATGGTTGCTAAATGCTAATATTATATGATAGAGTTTTTGTTATTATCCTTATATAACCTAACTGATATGATTGAAATATGTTGAGATTTTATTTTTTTGCAACGCCCTACAACTGGATATCATAGGTCAAGGCAGGGTAAATAATTTGTTTGTACCTATATGCATTATACACAGTTTATTTTCGAGTGAGATGTTTAATCTAAGGTACTTAAAATATTATATAATATGTTTTCTTAATTCAGTTTTTACATGCATGAATATACCTAATATGTTACCTAAAAGCTAAAGGTTATCTAACGAAGTGATTAATATTTAATAACCAAGAAATGCTCTTTGCATAATAAATTATTAGCCGTAATACCCAACATCGTCCTGATTAAAATTCATCTGTTTGCAGTGGTGGTATTATAAGAGGTGGCTGATAGGTGGTTCACCCCTCCTTGGGCTCTTCCTTGATCATATTTTACGTTTTAACCGGGGATAGTATCTATATTATATTAGTCCATGTGCTTTTCTGTTGTCTATGAACTGTGATTAGAATATGCGATAAACACACTGATTAACTTGGTATAAAAATCAGTGGATACACACCAAGGGCGGATAGGGCTATTTTATGTTACCAGGTATTAAATTTAAGAGCCCAAAATATTTTTGCTCACTTCGCTCACTCTACATTTATAAAACAAATATACCTATCATCCAATATTAATGTAGATAATATTATTATACGCTTTAACAAGAAAAAAAAAGTAATATGATTTTATTATAATTATTAGGTATAAGATACGATAAAAGTCAATAAGTACATATAATATGGTACATCATTTATATATTTTTTTAATACATTAATATTATAAATATATATATGAAAATTGTATAACTATAATTATTCATATTATGTACATTTTATATTATAAGTATATTAGTATATACTATTTATAATAATGCTCTGGGGGGAGGGTTGACTTTATTTTCGCCCTCTCCTTGAACATCATGTATAACTGCCACTGTCTTTTTGATAATCAATTAGTTCATTCGTTTTGAACAATGTCTCCCAAACAAATAGACAGCTTGTCAAATAGAATATCTGCTTGTGTAGGTATTATTTGATGTTTCATTTTCATGCAATATTACATTTTATCATGTAGGTATAGGTACCGATCACGAATTGTCAACGATTAAAATATATATAGTATATAGTATATCTTTAATCGTGGTACCGTCGTATCGATGTTTAAAAATCACTTTTCATCAAACTTTAATAAGGATTACATTTTCCAAAATTATGCGGCGAACGATGTTTATTTATTATGTTGTTATAGTATAAGAAAAGAGTGTACCTATCAACACATTTTTTAGGAATGTCAATACTCAATTCTATAGAACAGGTGAAATACAATTATAATATTAAATATAAAAGTAAGCACCTGTTATTAAAGTATGGTTTTTCCAAATAAATCCCCGCCTATCCATATTTAATATAAATAATATTTATGTATATATAATACAATACTATTAAAATTATATACAATATCAATAACTTCCTTTTTTATTTTTTATTTAATCAATGAATATCCCATGGTCTATACAATGTAACAATATTTAAAAAACAAAAAATTTAAGTTTTCGTGTACTGAAAAAGAATTTATGTGTAATCCACAACGTTTAAGCCTTTAAGGGTTAAATTCCGGAATGAAAAATAGCATACGAAATATACGGAAACTAAAAGAATTGAAAATTAAATATTGATCGTGAACTGTAGTGGACATGCATAAGAAACACCTAGACATAAATACATAATATAACATTAATACTTTTAGAAAAATTGTTACGCTTTGCAGTCAAAAAGCTTAAAAATAATACAAATTCTCTCTCAGTTATTCTCATTGTCAATTAATAAAATCAGAAGTTCTTATGCATAATTTTATACTTTTTTTTGAAGACATTTTTAAGTTTTAAATTTAGACAAACCATTTAAGTTAGATAGGTATATACTACTATATATTACTTAATTTATTTCATTTAAAAAATATTTATAGGGATTTGAAACTTTTTACCATGATGATTATCAATATTAAAAATAATAAAAATCTAAAATTTTAAAACAGCACTATGATGCTGATACGTCAGTACTGTATAGTATATGTATTGGAGTATTAATATACAGTATAATATATATGTATACATACCTTATATGTGTTTTTGTGAAATTTATGAATTATGATAAATGTCATAAGCAGAAAAAAAATGTCTTGCATTATCCACTTATTAAAATAATATTAAGAATTTCATATATGTTCCAACTAAAAGACATATTCATATCAGAATAAGGACATTAAATTAACCCCACACCCATACAGTAATAATAATTTAAAACACTTATAACTAACTTAAAATTTAAATATCGATTTAAACTATGATTAATTCCCACTAATATTTCAACTAATGACATAAAAATAGTTCTATAAAACACTAAAACACAATAAGTATATAGTATAATTGAATATGTCTTCAATATAAATGAAGTGTGTAAAATTGATTAACAATTGTTTATTGCAATCCATACTATATAGTTTATTGTATATCATACAATACATTATATTTCCATACAAAACAATTTTAAAGAAATACAACTTAAGAATATAAAGTATAAAAATATTTGTTTTAATGAAAAAAGAGATCAACTGTTATAAAAACTATTGAATAAAAATAACATCATATAACACAACTTGGAAAAAAAAATGTATACAATTTTCTTATGAGAAAAATACAAAAAATACATAAAATATTTTAAGTTTGTTTTCAATGTGCTTTTCTCCTTCTTCGTGTGTTAGATGATGGTGGATCATATGTTTTTTCATTGTCTTTTGTCTGTTTATTTCCATACATATCTGAAAATGAATATTCAGGTGGCTCCTCTTGTACTAAAGAAGTTAAAGATTCTGAAGAACTAGTCATCTTGAACGAAGAGTCATCTTCATCTTCAGAATCATTAATGACTTCTTCCCAATTAATATCTCCATCTGGTTCGCTATTCTCAATCAATGCTGTATTCATATTTGTACTAATATTTTGTAACTGAACAGCTTGTATCCCCTTGAGAATGAAATGTTTTAAAATATTTAAACATTTAAAAAATGTGATGATTAAGATGAACTTACATATAGTTGGAAAACTTTTATAGCCTGGCTCAAAAAAAAGTTAGTACATATTTTGCCTGTTACCATGAAGGTTTGTAAACCACCACTCCTCAAACTACTTATTTGAGCATCAATAGCCTGTAATAATACAAATTAATATATAAATAATACAATTAATTTAGTTAGCTGTTTGCTATTTATTAGATTTTTAAGAAACATAATATTTTTTAAACTTTTCACTACCAAGTGTTCTTCCTAAAAAATACCCATCTGCTGTACTAATTTCAGATTTTTTTTATTTATTAAGTATTCTCAAGTGATAAATTTAGTTATATTAAATCATATGTTAAAAAAATAAATAAATAAATAAATTGACATATTTCAACATATTATATTGAGTACAATTTTACTATAAGTAATATGAAATATGTATTAAAGTAGATAAGTTAAAGTAATGAAATATACAAAATATGTAATTAAATAAAATTAATAATTAAAAATTATGTTTTTTTTCACTCCACCTACAAGATTCATTAAGTTATAAGACTCACTTTATGCTGGTCCCAAAGTGAGTCATTTAAGGGTAATAAACATATAAGAACAAAATAAAAATACTATATATTTATAATCACTATGAAAAATATAACAGTACATTCCACTCAACGCGGATGAAGCATTGGGCCTCACAATAGTAAAAATCACAAATGTAATCACTTTCCTAATAAAAACTGATCTTTATAATAAAATGTAATTAACGGAACTATAAACAAATAGGTATTTTACCAATTTTAATACATTTAATTTATTTCCATCAACTAAATGTAACATTTAATAATATTTAAATTCTAATACCTAAACAGTATTAATGTATCTAATCACTTAAATTGTAAAACTTTTCCAATATTTTATATCTTAAAATTAATAACCTTGGTAATTTATATTTTTTTATGTTCAATAAAATATATTTATATTATTATAGAAATTAAATATTAATAATATAATCAATGTAATGTTTTTGACAAATATTGAATCAACTCATTGCCATTATTGATTTATCAATACCAAAATAAATTACTTTAATAGAGGTATCAAAAACATACATTGAAATATAATTATCAATTAGCAACATTAGCTGACAAACCGTCTTCACTCAAAATTGTTGTTTATACCCAATGATTTATCATTGAATTCAAATTTGACACATTACAGAGACTCATTTAATCCTAGATTACACCCATTAAAAATATTCACGAAATTCTACACGTCTTTTTAACCGTGTGTTGAAACATATCCACTAAGACTCGATGAATTGAAATAATCATTATTTTATTACTCTTAAATAAATAAAAATTGTCATATGCTTTTATTGATACTTAATATAAATAAATTAAACTTTCATATGAAATATAAATGTTATTACACATAAGATTATATCACAGTGTACCACGCACAGTCTTTTAGGTAGTTTTTTCAATAGATAATGAACTTTGAACCCTTCTACAGACATCAAATTGTATTCAATTGGGAGTTGTATGTAACTTTAGTTTATCACCTAATTAGAAGGTATCTAGGTTGGGTTAGATTAATATTTTATATTTTTGAAGCAATGAACAAAATTCTAAAAGCCCGGTCTTTTTGACCAAGATGCGTGTGCTCTAGGGTTAATAACAATGTACGCAAGATAACTGCTATTTAGCAGAACAGTTACCTACTTTCCAGCATTTTATTTAATACTTAGTATATTTGTTTTATGTTTTTTTTTTTTTTATAAATATATAGTTATAATACAAACTTTACCTTTTCGTGTCGTTTTATAAAAGGACTGATAATATTTTTGTATACATAAGTTAGAGAGCTGTCTGAAGTTGGATAAGTCATGTAAAGAAACAAAAGCTTCAACTCATTATAAAATGGAAACCTGTAAATTTAAATATATATTATATATACATTAAAATATTATTCAAAATTTAATATACTTTTTAAATTAATTATTTAAATAATATGAGACAATTTCTAATAACCTATTTAATAAGATTAATTCATTAAAATATTAACTTTTTATTGATAACTTACCAAGGACCAATAAATATATCAGTTATGGTCTCTACTGAAGTAAACATCGAAAATGTTATCCAATACATTAGCCATATACCCTACATAAATGTACAATTATTATTAAAACAGTTAGAATAATAATTAATAGTATTTAAAAAATAAATATTTTTCCTTAATGATATCTTATCTGGTTTCTTCTCATATAGTTATTAGTCATATCCACTTCAATGTATTTTATTTTATAGCCATACCTTTTTTATAATCTTTCAAGTTAATTTTTTTTTACTGATGATAAAATAAATAAATAATGTTTTATAAATTACATTTTAGTGAATTAGTTTATGGGGAAAATATTTTTAATACAGAAAATGTAAAATAATATTTTGTCCTTTAATTATAATAATACTAGTAAAAATATTATAACTAATATAACTTATAATTAAATGAAACATATGTTACACAAATCCAACAGTTTAATATTCAACATAAATAATAATCTTTAATATAGTATTAATAGACAGTAAAGGCATTATTTAATTAAATAATCAAACATACATAATTTGTTGATCGTTTTGTCTTGAGCACTTTGTATGACATATAGCCTGGATATAATATGCCAAATATCATACTGAAAAAAAAATTGTAATCAATTAAAAATTAATATAGTTAGGTTAAAATGGTTAAATAGCTTAGTTATTTATCTAAAATGTAAACAACTACATATTGTGTCAACATCAATCCAGCAATAATTGTACCAAATATAAAGTAATATAATATTAGAACTTTTGAAGTAGGTATGGAGTTATTAAAAAAAAAAGAAATTAACTTCTACATAAATCTTTCATAATAATTAAAACACTTAATAAAATCATAAGAAGTAAATTATAAATAATCCAGACAAATAGTAGGTAATATTAGTTGTCGGTTATTTCGGGAATTTTCTCGAATATTTTAATAAAATTTAGAACAAAATGATGTAAATATCAAGCATTTAAACCAAAAAAAAGTAATGGCAGGAATTCCAAAGAAACGGGTATGATACTTACATAAGTGGTCTACATAAAAAATCCGGTAACATTTTAAAGATGAACAGAAAAATAGTAGTAAATAATAAATATTGTGCAACTAAATTCACAATCTGATCACTGATCCTGCTGTTGGAAATAAAAAATAGAACTATCAAGTATCAGTTATTCACCATCAAAGACCGCATAATATTACATTAAAACATATTGTACTATTGTCTATTTGCACCTATTTATTATAACGTTTTGTTTTGAAACAAAAAGAAATATACTATCAACCGTAACCGTTCCTCGGTAATTGACCAATGGCAGACGTTCAGATTGAAATTTAATTTGATATTTGTTATCAGCTGCTGCTATCGATATTCGATAATGATAATATCAAAGTTTCATGGTGATCGCATTTACAATAAATATTCAATTGTCAATACTCAATAGTCAATACCGATTACCAAAAGCCAAATAAATAATGAATAACTATTAACGGTAGAGTAAATAATAACTGTATATTACTATATTATCTGTGTAAGTAAGCTTGGTGCAAATTCTTGCAATTTCAAATTTCCAATTTCTGATTTCCCCTATTCCTATATTTTCCTGATATTATCCATTATTTAGACAATAGTCATTAGTCGATTATGAATTAGTCAATACTCAATCGTCATAGGATAATTTCTATTAATTATAATTTTTTTTTTTTTCGTAGAAGTCATTTAATTGGCATATAATTGTTATAATTATTGTATATTATTTATATGTATTATAATTTTATTATAAACTTCAATAGATAAAATGATGTACGAATAATTATATATTGCCTGAATTCTAAATTATACAAATGGAACAGTATTTTCCGACGATTAACGAAGGAAAAAAGTATGAGACACGTTCTACAATGGGTTCAAAAATGAAAATGAACAAAAGTATATCTGGAATTGTAATCCGGAGCCATAAATCCATTCTGAGTGATGGAATATTAATGGTAAAATATAGTAGTGTTTATTATTTGTAAATATAGAGGTAGACAATAGATATTGCTAAACCATTGTTGCACTAGTATAATCTTTATTGATGCTCATAGAAATTTTAAATAGATTAAAATGTTGTGATAAATGTATGTTTTTAATTTTTGTTTAGAAATCTGGAATAGGAAAACCATCAATTTACCATGCACTGGTCATTATATTCTTAGAATATTTTGCTTGGAGCATACTAACTTTACCAATAATATCAGTAAGTTTAAAATCAATTGTGATTAATTGTTCATATTTTTTAGTTGGATATAATAAAAGATTTTTTTTTACAGAAATTAAACAATACATTCCAAGATCATGCTTTGCTTATGAATGGAATTATTTGGGGTATAAAGGTATCAAGACTATATCAATACTTATCCAGTATTGTTAAATGGACACTACCCCCACATATGTTATCTCCGTCTTACAAATGTAAAACATAGCAAAAACTGTTTTGTACTGAAAAGAACCTAATAGGCTACAGCCATAACTAAAATAATTTACACCACATAAAACAAATTTCCTGTGAAATATTGTTTTTATGTGGTGAACATTTTTTTCTTAGTTATGACTAGTCTTTTCAGTTCTTTCTTGCACAAATCAGTTTTTGCTAAGTTTTACATTTGTGAGACGGAAATAACACGTGAGGATGTAGTAAACTTATTTTATTATTTATTCTTTATTAATATTATTATTGTTTTTTAGGGTATTCTATCATTCCTAAGTGCCCCATTGATTGGTGCCTTATCTGATGTTTGGGGACGAAAATTATTTCTATTATTAACAGTGTTTTTCACTTGTATTCCAATACCTTTTATGTGTATTGATTCTGGGTACCTAATTTTTAAAGTTAAATTTCAATAAATCTTTAAGTATCTAATGAGGTGTAAAAATTTTAGGTGGTTTTTTGCCTTAATAAGTGTTTCTGGATTATTTTCTGTTACGTTTTCCGTTGTATTTGCTTATGTAGCAGATGTCAGTGATGAAAAAGAAAGAAGTTGCTATTATGGCTGGGTATATATATTTAAAAATTAATATTAAATAAGCAAAATTATAATTATCTTAAATATAAATATAAATCATTTATTTTTATTTTTTAGATAACTGGAACATTTGGAGCTAGTATGGTTTTTGGACCCGCTCTTGGTTCATACATTATGGAAATTTACAATACTAATTTTGTTGTATTTTTAGCATCTTTAATAGCACTTTTAAATGTATTTTTCATTATTGTTGCTGTGCCAGAAAGTCTACCACATAAACAACGAACATCTACTAATTGTATATCTTGGAAAAAAGCAGATCCATTTGTAGTAAGTACTTACTAAGCATAAAAAATTTACAGATCTTATATGTATTTTTTTTAAAGGCTTTGAGAATGGTTGGTCGAGATCGAACTATATTGATATTGTGCTTAACAGTATTTTTGTCATACCTTCCTGAAGCAGGAGAGTACTCTTCATTATTTGTTTATTTGAGACTTGTAAGTGTTAAAATATAATATAAATATTAAGATTTTTTATGATAATGTTTTAAAATTAATTCAGAGGAACTCCTATTAATGTATTGATTTTGATAGTTGTATGAAAACATTTTTTATGGTGGAGAAAAATTGCATCAATTTTTATTCTTCAGTATCTTTTTTCAGGGAGTCAAAAGTAAAATATTCCCAGTAATTATGGTAGAAAAAATTGATAAATTAACAATAAATGTTAATAAAAAAAGTGTTTTCCTGTGTCAAACTTGAAAATAAGTTATAAAATTACACATTATAAATGTGTAGATACTGATATCATAAAAATGTTTAATTTTTTGTTTTTGATTAACATCAATTAATAATGGACTGTACAGTTTGTTCAAAATGAGATTGGTACAGGTAGCCTATTACCTATTACCTATAATTATACCTATTATTATTACCTATTTTTTATTTTAGTATCTATTCATTATATTAAGTTGAATCAGCAGGTGGTCTGCGCGCCGCTAATGAGAACTGGTCACCGCAACGTATTGATCTCATTTTGAACAGACTATACTATGAATTTCAATACCCAAATTTCCTAAAAATAAATAATGTTTCACTATTTTGTAATCTATATTAATTCTGAGCAGAAAAGTTTCTAATACTTATAATTTTATTAAATTATATTATTGATTAATACATTTATTATGTCCAAATATTTTTTTTAGGTTATGGGATTTAGTATGTTCAAAGTATCACTACTTATTGCTTTACTTGGACTGTTCTCAGCAGTTGTTCAATCTGTTCTTGGCATTATAATGAAAATGATGGGAGCTAAATACACAATAATGATTGGTTTGGTATTTGAAATCATGCAACTTATGTGGTTTGGTTTTGGTTCAGAAACTTGGTATGATATATATTATAATAATAATAAATTCAATATTATAGTTATCTTATTTTGTAACTGAAACTTAGATGAACTTAAGAAAAAAGACTGATTGCATGACATTGTCATTTATTTTTTTTGAGAAGACTATAATATTAACAAAACAAAAAAAGACACTTTTTATCAAAAATAAAATTATTAAATGCATAAATAAAATATAGTGTTCTTAATTGGAAAATAAAATAAATTAAATGCTCAATATTGTTATTACCATCTTTGTGTACTATTGGATAACTTTCAAATAAACAAATAACAAAAATCAAAATCAAAGTTGATTCATGGTTGAAACTGTACCAGTATTTTACTTATTTAATGGCACTGAAAGTACAATCATTCATTGTAAATTTTGAACCTTTAAAAAAAATTGAATAACAGTTGGATAAAATATAATTTACTATTATTGATCTGTTTCGATTTAAAGAACATAAAATCAACATTTTTAATATTTAAATAAATATTAGGTATTTGGTTAATGTATTAAATTGCCAAAAAGAAATTTTAAATGCTGTAAGAGTTATACTTTCATCTTAATATTGGGCAACATTATGGTTTAAAAAATTCACTAGTCCATATACTATATTTTTAAAAAATACAATACAGTTTTCTAAATATTGTATTTTTAAAAACTCTAACGATTTTCAAATTTCAAAATGAACTGTGTATACCATACTTGGTATTTTTTTCTTACCTGATAGAAGACTAGATTTCTAGATAGTCAACATAAGCTCACATTTCTTTTGTGGGCTAATCATATTTATAGTTTATGAGTAATTGCATAATCATATTCATATTATTTATATTTATATTTAATAGGGTTATGTGGTCTGCTTGTTTTTTGGCTGCCATTTCAAGTGTTACATATCCTGCTATCAGTTCGTTTGTTTCCATTCATTCAGATGCAGATAAGCAAGGTATACAATTTTACTTATTTTTTTTTTTATTTTTCATTTGAATGTTTGAAATAAAACTAATGGAATTTGTTTTTTTTTTTATTAAGGTGTTGTTCAAGGAGTAGTAACCGGAGTAAGAGGCCTTTGTGGTGGATTAGGACCTGCAATGTTTGGATTCATATTTTATTTATTTGATGTTAATTTAAATGAAGGAATGCAAATAGCTCATACTACTCATCATTCACTTAATAGTTCAGTCACAATTACACATTTAAAGTACAATATAAATAATAATCCGTCTTCTTCGGTAATAACTGTTTTTACTTCTTTAAATATTTTATTTATATTAACTTATTAATCATTTATCTTTTGCCATTTTAGATGATTCCAGGACCACCATTTGTCTTTGGGTCACTACTTGTTATGTGTGCATTACTAGTCTCTGTTTTTATTCCAGAAAATGTTCCAAATAGCTCAGATCAACGTCATAAACATATTGGTAAACATACTTACTTGAATTTTTAATGGAATAATTTAATAATTGATTAAATAGTTCTTTTATAAAAAAAAAAAAAAAATATTTCTATGGTTACTTAAAAAAGAGTATTTTAAATGATACAAATTACACCTATGAATTAAAAGTGGTAGTTATTGGTGAAGTAAACAGAAGGAAAAATTCCCCACTATGTTGAATAAATATTAAGAATATTCAAAACAAATAGTAATATTTATGATTTTTTTTTTTCTTTTAATATTACATTTGTAGATCTCTACTCAATAATATTTTTTCAGGAGAAGTTGGATATACAATACACACATATATATATATATATATATATATATAAATAAATACTATTCTTTGAATTTACATATTTTGTTTCTGTACATTTTTATAATAATAGTTTAGTATTTTGCTTATATTGTAAGTACCTATTATTGCCATATGTTTATTTCCAAGGAACTACTCTAATAGTATACTGTAATTAAAGTATTTTTTACTCTTGCTAAACTCAACTATTAATGTCTTGATTTTAATATTAGATATGTATAAGAAAAGAACAATTCTAACATTCAGGTAAACCACTTGTCTTAAAGTCAGAGAAAACATACATTTATTGGATATTTAATGAAAATCTATATTATTTAAAAAAAATAATAACACAGGAATACCATATATCTTATTATATTATGTACCATATCTTACTATGATTAAAAAAAATATATATATATTATATATTTGTGATTAATTAGTAATTTTTGATTTTCTGTTATTCTGTTTATTTTCTACAGAATTATTAACACATCATATATTTAATTATGTTACAGGTTCATCAACTCAAGTACAATACCAAATAGGTCGAATAAATGTTCAATCTTATCTTTAATTGGTTGTCTAATCACATATTATGTTTAGTGTTAGTTTCTTAAAAAAAGAACAATAGTAACTACCTTCTATTATTTGTGTTAAAGCTTAAACATATTTTAAATGTATTGGTTCACATCGAGTTAAGCTTAACACAAAATAATTATTATACAATGTCTTTAAAATGATTCCTACGGAAGCTTTATTTAATTTATTTAATAATTTATTATTTAACATAGTATTATAAATTATACACAAGTTGTTTTAAAACTTGTGCATCACTATTAGTCATAAATATATAATCAATTTATAAAAAGTTTTTTCTACAAATTTTTCTCCAGTTATTAAGCATGAATATATTAATTGTATTAATTTAATTTTTGTATTATGTATACTTTACTTAGAATATTTTTAAATAATTAATTGGATGATGTTTGATGACATAATATGGAAATATGTGCATTAAAAAAAATCTATTTAGTTGTATAAAATAAGAATTAAGTATAAGTGTACTGTTCATCGTATTATAAATTATTCTCCATACATAATTATTAGTACCGTCTCATAATTCTCATTTTGTCATCAATGTTATTGTATTATGTTAAATTTGTATTTTACTCATAACTTATTTATACTTTTGATCTCTGTTAAAGTAGTTAAAATTTTAAAAACACTATTAAGTTATTATGCACCTAGTTATTTACCGCTCGTACTTTCTTAGATAAAAATAAATTATGTAATATTGCGTCGATTAGGATTTGCTATTTATGTATTAAATCTATAAGTGCAATGTTTTAATGAAAAATAAAATCGATTTAATTCGTATGTTGTTTTTGTTTCTTCATAATGTGAACATAATATTATTATAAGTCGATTTTTTTATGATTCAATAACAACATCGGCAACATCATAATTATTGTAATTTTAATGGTGTAAAAGGACGGCTGTCGAAAAGTTTTCGGCGTTTTAGCGGTTTTTGCCAGTCATGGAGAGTAAAACAACCACAATTACTGTACATATTTGCGCGTTAACAGCATTAGTTGATTGTAATGCGCACGCGCACAATAAAATAATGGCCATGTTATATTTTTTTATTCAAAAACCCATAGTCACGATTTGGTTATAGGTATGATGACAAGACGCGGGCGTGGATTGTGACGTCACATTATGCCAATTAAATTTGTGTTTGATATGATCTCCATAAATCATTTTTTTTTCTAACTTTTGGTGAAACGCAATTGTACTTTATACTTCGGAGATTGACTTATATATTTCTTTTTTTTTCAAAGCATTCAAAAATTTCATCTTGATCGATTTATATAATTTGAAAAACACTGGAAAACCGGAATTCTCTATTTGTATTTTTCCATGATATATCGTAATGTTAGTTTAGGTTATGTTTCATACGTACCTACAACACATTGACCATAATTGTCTTCCTTCGGGCTTCAATCAGCTCAATCACATCACGATCACGGATTCACGACGAAGAAAAATAGTTTTCGGTGATAATTTTTTAATGTTATTCGTTCATTGTTCTAACAAGTTTATTCAAATTAACATTGTTGATGGTTAATTGTATAGTATATACAATCGGTTTTACTAGTTTCTAACACTTACACGGTGTATTTTACGAATCTATTGACGTCTTAGATCAATTGTGAGTTCTGTATTCGGAAGCATCAACAATGCTTATCACATTCAAAAATTTGCAACAGCAAACATTCAAACTGGAAATTGATTCCGATCAAACGGTAATATATTTTATTTTGTATGCGTTTACACAGTTTAAATTAAGTACTTTTTCTAATTAAAAAATCTATTATTTTAAGTGCACTTTTAATTTATAATATTACTCTTAAGCAGTATACTTAATCTAAAATTGTGTTTTATTTTAACTTATTCATTTGTTATATTTTGTATCAGATATATTTATTTAGTAGATTGCATTAGCGTTCTTATAAGTATATTATGATTTATTATGACCAAATTCAGTAATTTCTTTTGTTAAATTATGGGGATTGTATGATTAAAAGTATGTTCAATCTTAAATAATGGTATTACAAATGTAGTTTTCCCATAAAAAAAAGATTAAATTATTCTATTCTAATCGCAAAAAAGTAATAATTGTGTATTATTTTAAAATTTTGTAATGAAAAGTTTTTGTCTACATTTATTAATATAGACAGTTATCAGATAAAATGACTAAATAATTTTGTTATAAAAATACATGATTATATTAACACGTTGGCCGTCAGCATTCATTCAATAGGTATTTGTTATATACCAAACATATTTTTCAATGTCTTCCAAATTCGTGTATACTACCTATATATTTGAAAAAAATTGTAAATATTCCCGCTACGCCACTTATTTTAGTGCATTATTGTAGCACCATAGAAAAGTTAATAATATAAAATCAAATTAATTTATGGTTGCCGGTACTCATGTGGCATGGTAGTAATGATGAACTATGGGTACAGGAGGTCACTAATGTAAACAATTTAAGAATAACAGATGACTGCCGACAGTCATATGGCAGTCAATATGTTAATGTTAAAAGTTTTGGTTTTGAATCAATCAAAGTACCAACAAGACAACCGATTGACAATAATAAAAAGATTATCTCTATTTTTATTCTTTAGCATTAAATATCTTTTAACAACTAATTTTTCTTAGCATTGTTGTAATGGGACGATATTACAATATTCCTCTATTTTACCTATTTATTATATAATGTATGCACAGAGACAGTGTATCTTTGATGACTCTACTAATTTTATAGTCAAAAAAAGCTACCGTTTCAATTGATTACTCATTATTGTGCTATAAAATGTTTTGATTAAATAAAACATACAGTACCTGGAATACTTATTCATTTCATGACTGATTTATTTCTGTTACATTATAATCTCCAATAATTTCGGTATAAGCCTTATTATTTTTAGCCTATACTAGTTACAAGTGCCAATTTTCAAAATTTTCATCAATATTTACTATTATAATATTTAGGTGCCTTAAACCGCATTTTTAAAATATGAGTGTAAAGAGTGAAATTAAATAACTATATATGTTATTGTCGGTCGATTAACCTTGGCAGTTAATTGTTCATCTCTCAAAAATTTTAGTATATTACGCAATGTAATAATAATATTAATATATGAATTGTAAAAAACAAAACATTTACTAATTTAATAATTATTAAATTTTTAGGTAAGACAGTTAAAGGAAAAACTGCAAGCTGAAAAAGGATCTGAATATTTGGCAGAAAACCAAAAATTGATATATGCAGGTTGGTTTTTTTAATCTTAACATAATGTAGTTAACTATTAAATATTATATTTGATTATTATTTTATTTTTTTGTTAATAAATAAACAATTTTCAGGAAAAATTCTTAGTGATGATACTAAAATAAGTGATTGTAACATTGACTCAAAAAAATTTGTGGTGGTTATGGTTTCAAAAGCAGCTGGTGCTGCTAGTACTTCTAGTGCAACTAATGTTGCTGGTACTTCTAGTGCCTCAAGCATTGTTACTAAACCAAGTCCATCAAGTTCTACATCTCAGAAACCAGCAGAGAAGTAAAATTTATAATTATATTTTAATGGTTCTCTTACAATTATTGTAAATAAATGTTTTAATGAATATTTTTCATACAGATCTCCTTTACCAGTTGAACAACCCAGAGTTGAAGAGCAATCAACCTCACCAGTGATAGAATCACCTGCATCAGAAATTACATCTGATGACGAATATGAAAGAGTGGTTCAAAATGTTATGGATATGGGATATGAACGATCACAGGTTGAAAATTGGGTTTTTTCTATTCATTTTATAATAAATTATAAACCATTTTAATTTCTTATTTTAAATTTAAGGTTGAGAATGCTCTCAGAGCTAGTTTTAATAATCCAGACAGAGCTGTTGAATATTTACTTACTGGAATACCTGATGAACTTCAAGCTGATCCATCTATTAATCAATCTATGAGTAGCCTACTCAGTGAAGGTAATTTTTTAAACATAGTTTTTTATTGATATGACATAGTATTAGAATATTAATAAAAAACTTTAAAATGTAAGGTATACATATTATTATCTGTATTACAAATTAATAATTACTAAACTGTTATTTGCAATAATCTTTGATAATTGTGCTAGAAACTTTTAATTCAGCGGTTTTCAAACTTTTTATAAATATTTTTTATATATTTTTTATTTATTTTTATAAATTTTCGACAATGAATTCCATTTTAAAATTGTTAGTATTCTTGAGTTTTCAATATCCATAATACACTACATAGATTTATTTTCATTGATTATAGCTTACATGTATTTATTTTTTATTTCAAGTTAAATATTTTGAACTATTTAGTTGCTTCATACAGTAAGTTCCCGTTACAACGAATATCGATACAACGAAAAATCCCATTATAACAAAAATTATAGAGATCCCCTACCGAAAAGCTACTTCCAAAAGCTATTTCGTTACAACAAAATTTCTGTTATAACGAAAAAAAAATCGGTCCCTTGGAGTTCGTTGTAACGGGAACTTACTGTATTTTAAGAATATACAATATTTGGATCTTATTAGTTATTAATAATAACTTATATCATTCTGTTAAAACCCTGTTTTTTGTGAACTGCCATTTCCATTTTTATTTCGAAAAATGATTTATATTTTTCCAAAGGGGTTGTAGAAAAAGATTAAATATTTACTCAAATTACCTATATCATATCTTTAATTTGGGTACTTCTGTGTTATTTTGACTACCTTGGGTGCACAACCATGTTATCTGGACTTCCAGAATATTTCCAAAACTCCATATTATGTTCATCTGTATTATCTTGATTTCTGCAATTCATTAAGTAACAAAAAGTATAAATTAGTATTTTTAGTTCTGGAAAATATTAGGCTGTTTTCTTCTCTACCGATGCCAAATTAAATTCATGTTGGCTAGACATAGTGTATGGGTAATGTATAGTAAATAATAATTAAAGACTACTATTAAGAATAGGAGGACTGTAGACTGACTGATGAAATAAATACGCAGAAATGTACATTTATAAGTAGATTCCTATACGGAGGTAGTCGAGATAACTCAGATGATTCTAACAGGTAGTCTTGGAAATATTTGGGTTGTTGAGATAACATGGAAGTACCTTAATTTGTATTATTATTGCTTTATTTTTCATTGTTTATATAATTGAGTTACTCTTTATTATTTTTAGACACAGGTAGCTCAACTGGTAGTAGCCAAGTTCCCCAAGCTGATCCTTTAGCTTTTTTGCGCAACCAGCCAACATTTCAACAAATGCGTTCTGTTGTTCAGCAAAATCCCGAATTATTAAACTCTGTACTGCAACAAATTGGTCAAACCAACCCAGCACTATTGCAAATGATATCTAATAATCAAGAAGCATTTGTTCGCATGTTAAACGAACCAAATGAAGGTGCTGGTGCTGGTGCTGCAGCAGCACCAGCAGCTGCTGGTAGAGGACCAGGAGGATATGATGTGCCTGTATCTCCACAAGACAAAGAAGCCATAGATAGAGTGAGTATTTCAATATATCATCATTTGTCAATTATTAATTTATTTTCCATTTATTTCAGTTGAAAGCGTTAGGTTTTCCAGAACACCAAGTTGTGCAGGCATATTTTGCATGTGAGAAGAATGAAAATATGGCTGCAAATTTATTATTGACACAAGAACCTGATGATTAAATTACCATGACTTCAAGACTGAAAGGATTTGGCTTAATAAGTACATATTAAAAAGAAATTGCTATGTATTTAACATATTTTCTAAGAATAGTAATTATTCGTTTTGGAAAATTTGCTTCAAGAAAAAAAATTTATTTATAATATCTTAGAGTTAGAGCAGTCCTTAAAGTTATTTCTTTTATTTTGGTTAATTTTATTGTGTTATTCTTTCTGATGGAAATAAAATCAATTTCTTTAAATATAATTTTTTTATTAAATGTAAATGACATTTTTTCCCTTTATAGTTTTCAAAAATTTTAAATCCAATAACAAATAAAAGTTACAATACATTGATGTGTCAGTTATATTTAATTATTTTAATATACTATACTTCTATATTTAACTCCAAGCCTATTTTTTTAGTGCTTCAGTACAAATCATTTGTAGCGATAGCAAAGTACATTTAATGAAGTATAATATTTGTATACATTTTATTTAACCAAAATATAATTTTTTTTAACTAAAAATACTTTGGCTAATATTTGTTTTTGTAAAAAACATTTTATTATTCTTAAGTACTTTATTATTACAAGAGTTAATGCTAAAAGAGAGTTTTAGATTAGTATAGCTAATGTTATAATTACCTGCTTTAAATGAGATGTCAATCATTTCATTTATTTTTTAAGTGGATTGAATGCAGTGATTTTTTACCTTAGTCTAACATAAGTTTTTATTACAACATAACAATTCTAATGAGATTGGAATTTCTCATCGAATTTCCTTGAAATTGACTTTCCCACATTTTAAATTTTACTTCCAAATTTTAAAAAAGGGGATATTTCAATTTTTATGAAGTTGAAATCAAAAATGTTGAAAAGTTGATGTCAAGTAGACTTCATAAATTTAAATTTGTTTTAAAAATTCTTATCGTTGGGTATTTGATTAATTGATATGTTGGAATGAAAACATGTCTAAAATCCTATATTTCACGTATGTAAGACACTAACGAAAATTACCACTTCCAGTCCATTAACATTAATTGAGATTAAAATTTACATATTTATTTGAGCTTAATTTATATACAACATTTTAATAATAATGAAATACTCAAACCTAACATAATTTTTCAAGTAGTCACATAAAGAAATATTTCTCTTAATACTAACTATTAGCATTATAAACATTTTATACCTGAAAAAGCTCATCACAATTAAATAATAAACAATTTAACATCATGTTATTTTCTTAAAACTAAAGTAGTTTTATAATTTCATTGATAATCCTTAAAAGTTTAAAATGTTAAAAGGATTCAAAATTAGATCACAATCACCCTTCTGTTTGTATACTAATTTAATAAATGAGATTAGAGTTGTCTTTTGACAAAACAAAATTAGTTAAATACTTATATTTGCCATAAATACATCGTTCAAATTATCCAATAAATTCGATAGAAAAGACTATTATTACCAACAAGTACCTATCATAGACATTTATCATATAATATGGATCGATATAACAAATAATATTGATCTAACATCACAGTAGGTACGTATTTTGTCCGTTGTTTTTTCGTGTTTAAAATTAATTTTTGTACTTTTTTAACATTGTATTTATTATTTTTTCATTTTTTTAAACATATCAATATATCGTCGAATTATTAGATTAATAAATATCGATAAATAAACTCATTACTTTATATTTAAACGATGTACTAATTGTTATACATGGATGGCGGGGCTATAACAAACTACCAGTACCCTTGTATTAAAATGTAGTAATGTACTAATTTCTATATCAATATCACTAAATTTAAGTTTATTCTTAATTTGTAAAACTTATATTTTGTTGATTTATTATTATTAATTACGAATGAGGGAGTTTGTTTTCGACTAGAATGTCATAAATGTGTTGGGATGATTTTGACTATACTGTATAACAGAATAGCTCAAGTACAACAACTATATCGCCAGAATTGGGAATTGTGATACATACTCGTAGTATGATATTATTATAATATAGGTACTTAATACACGTATCAAAATAACAAATAATAAGGGTCAAAAGTCGTCCTTTTGCGTCATCGTTCACTACACTACTGCTGCAATTTACACGTCATATTGACATACCCACTATTATAGGTACAGACGTACCACGTACAGTGTACGTCTAGCTCGGGGACAGATGGAGCAGACGCGCCCTTATCGATTTTTTTCCTCGATTCAATTAAAGTATGTTTTCGAAGGATGTGTGATACCCTCGCGGGCTGCGGACAAACTATAAAAATGTGTCGATCTAGCCGCGGCCCAAATCACTCAACAGCCATCATATGAAAATATAATGCATCTCAAATTACCAACGGGCCACATAATACACTTACGGCAAACGTTAGCGGGCAAAGCATTTTTTTTAAAACTCATTTTAAGTCTAAAATAAATAAAAATAAAAACTTGTGCAGAAATAAATATTCATTACGGACCACATAGAAAGAACTCGCGAGACGCGTGTTTGAGACCCCACTGGTATAATATTATACCTAGTCGTTAAGTGTATCGAACAATATTGTTCTCTAACTGTTCTCTTTCATTACGTTCAGGCTGTATAATAATATACCTATACATACCTATGTCCACGGTTATTATACCCAAGGACGACCTTAAAAAAATGCATTGAGGGGAGTCTTTAAAATTTCTGTCGACTGTCTATAGCTTGTCTAAGTTTAGAAAATATGTCGAATAAATTTACCGAGTTAGGGTTAAATATTGGTGTCAAGTAGTGGTGATGTGGAGGTGTCACACGATTGTATTTAACAGGGGTGGGAGCCGGGGAACTCCTGTTGGTCATTTAACAATACAAAAAAAAAATGTCACATGATAACGCGGTTAAATATAAATAATTTAATAGACTTATTATTATTTTTTTTTTTTGTCAATCAAAATTAATTGATTATTAATATTGTGCTTACTGTATTTAGCATCACGGAACAGTGGAATTGCTTCTCAGTTCTCATTTACCTCTTTCTACCCTTCGACTGAGAAAAAAGTTGGATATATTTTCGCTATACGCTACCTACACTTCGGACAGAACCGTTACCTTGTGTAACCCGTCCAGTTCATCTCGGCCATCGGCGACCGTTATGATTACTATCTTATAAGTTATAATGTAAAGTAATACAAACTATGATGGTGGTCTGTGACGTCAGCAGACGGTCAAGATGAACTGGACGGGTTATACAACCATGAATTAAGATAAGTTTACAAGACGTGTTACAAACGTCAGACTTACAAGTTAAAATGAGTGTCAGAGTACCTATGAGGCTATGAAGGGTGAGATAAAAAAAAATTTGAAGACTGTTTTTCTTTCGGTACAATTTCAATGGAGCTGCGTATTCGTTACACGTTAATTAGTTGGGTACTTAGATAACGTAGAAAGTATAATTAATAAAAATATTGCGTTATTTTAACCTTATAAAATACAACTGTTGTTTATAATTATATTAATACCATAGACTTGTCAGTTTTTGGTACCTTTAAACAGTTCAATCACATACGTATGAGTTGGTGTGAAGTTGTGACTTGTCAATGAGTAGCAATCATTTGACATCCAAATACCTGCCGTGTCTGTCATTCATGAATTTACAAGCACTTCAACAGTACAAATTAAAACATCGAGGGTATTTAATATTTATTGAGGAACGATATTTTAACATCAGCAGTCAGTGATCATTTAGATCAATTATTGGCATTATGATGTAATCGTGAATTGCAGCGATTCAGGGATGAACCAACTGAGTAATTAGGATACGAAAAATTAATCAAGACAATAATAAATAAAATTAAACGACAAAAATAATAATGGTTTTATGGTTTATTGTATAATTGATTAGATACGTCTATACTTTTTGATCCAAGTAAAATTCAAGTAGAAAAAACCCTTACGACATTATATTGACTACACACAGATTATATAAAATTACGCATACAGTTTGGTTGAAAAATAAGTTTGCTTAGTAAATAATTTCTACAATAACGTACAATCTTACTTCAAAAAATTCGTACACTTAATATAATATGTATTTGGGTATTATCTATACAATGTCAATGAAGTTGAAAGAATATTTACAAAAAATAGCGTAACAGGTATTAAAGTGCCTTTTTAACAGTAAATAACAAAAATATAATACAATGATTATTTATTTGGTGTTAAAAATAAATTATATATATATATATTATGTATGCATATTAATATAAAAATGTAATACACAGAACAAAACCCATGCCTATATTAAGTATAAAAAGTATATACAATATGTAATGATACCAAGAATTAGGTAGGTATGTATTCATTTTGCCAATCATTGGAAGTATAGGTACCAGTCTTTAAATAATATCATATATTATGTATTTTTTTCTAATATATTGACTTCCAAATGGTTTGGTCATTAAAAGTTCTTTGTATAAATTAAATAAATAGAAAAACAACAGATTTTACACAACAACTTCGAAAGCTCAATAACTTAATAATAGGAACCTAAATTAGACTTCATCATCGTCATCTTCTTCCTCTTCATCATCATCTTGATCATCAACACCATTTTCCTCAACATCTTCATCGTCATCATCTGCTTCAATCTGTTCCTTATCTTCCTCAGCATCAGCATCGTCATTTTGTTCATCGTCGTCATCGTCTTCTTCTGCATTCTGTTCTACGTCTTCTTCATCTTCTACTTCATCAAGTTGTTCATTATCATTATCTTCATCTCCATCGTCATCGTTTTGTTCAACGTCTTCCTCCTCCTCTTCCTCTTCCTCCTCTTCATCTCCTTCATTTTCTATTTTAACATCTGTGTCATATTCATCTTTAACAGCATCTGCACTATCTTCTACTTTAACATCTACGTCATCTTCTACCTCCTCCTCCTCCTCCTCTTCTTCTTCCTCTTCAATTTGTTCATCCAACATGTCATCATCCATTTCTTGACATAAATCTTTACCTTTGCATAATTTACTACCAGGTCCATGGCTCAAAATATGTTTCTGTCCATATGATTTAGAATTAAAAACCAGTTCACATTCATCACAATGGAATTTTGGGAACGCAGGTGGTGCAGTCGAATGTATAATACGATGTTTTTGGAGTTTTGAAAATGCATTGTGATTACGACCACAAACATCACAAGCAAATAATGACAAAACTGTGGCATTTGGATGAACAGTATCTAAGTGTAAAGCTAACTCGTCATAATTCTTAGTTATTTTACAGCAAATACCACAAACAAATGCAGCTTCTGTGCGATGAGCTCTAATTAAATGTTGCCAAAAATGTTTCAAACTAATCCATTCTTTTTTACATATACCACACACAGTTTTATTACTTTTTGGTATAGATGACTGTTGTTCTTTGCGCTCAGTTTCTTCTTCCATATAACTATCTTCAATAATCGAATGCTCTTCTCGTTTGTGATCATATAAATCTGTTTCAAATCTAAAACTTTTGTAGCAAACTGTACACGAATGTAATTTTCTCAGTCTCTTTGTGTTTATATCTGAAGTAACGTCGTCTATATCTCGTTTCAAACTTTCCTGTTGCTCTTCATTGAAACCCAGCTCAGCAAGTTCTTTAGGAAGACCATATAGCTTGGGAGTTTTTGGTTTTGGTTCAATTGGCTTTTTCACTGGAGTAACTACTTTGGGGAATTCCTCTTTTGCTGGATGATTTTCAATGTGATCTTTAAGTTTATCCATATCGCTAAATACTTTCCAACAAATTTTACAAGGTTTTAAATTTTTTCCATGAATTTTATCTATGTGTTCTCCAACTTTACTTCCAAGAGTAAACATTTTCCCACAAATCTGGCAAATATTTGACTTGGAAAATGTCTGAGGATGTGCTTCGTGTAAGTGTTTTGATAATCCATCATTGTCTACACATACTTCCATACACACACCACATAAATACTGTGTATTACCTTTGTGCCGCTGTCTTAAGTGTTTTCTATAGGTTTTTTTATTTGAGTGCATATCTCCACAAAATTCACAAACATATGAAAATACTTTACGAACATGATCACGTTTATGCTTCTGGCAATCAACTTTAGTTCTCATAACTTTGTCACAACCTTCAACATCACAACACAACTCAGGATCGTTTCCATGTTTTTCTCTGATATGATCCATTAATAACATTTTATTATCAAAATGTTCACCAGTTTTATCTTCAGAACATATCTCACAATACTGAACTAAGTGGCTATGCTTTAAATGTCTATTTAAGTAAGTTTGGTATTCAAATGTTTTACCACATTTTGTACAAGGATAATGACCTTTTTCTTTGGGTATTGGCATTACATCTCTTTTACCTTTACAGTATTTAAGATGTTTCTTCAGTAAACTTCTAATTCTAAACACTTTATCACATCTTATACATTGATGAATGGCATTTAATTCTGCACAAATACTATTATTTGACTTGTCTATAAGCTGATCTACAGGATCAGAATGATATTTGATCATATGCCTTTTAAGGTGAACTTTAGAAGCAGATGTTCGTGCACATAAGCTACATGTGACATCTGGATGACCTTTATGTTGTCTACTGACATGCTTCCATAAATGATTATTGCCACTATAGTATTTTGAACAAAGATCACATACATGCAGTTGATGGTCATTCTTTCTGTGTTCAGATATTTCTTCAACAGTTTTAAATTCAGTATCAGGACATAATGTACACTTTAGATTTACTTCAGTTAATTGATCTGTTACAAAGTGAGATACCTGATCTTCAACATTATGAATTGATCTATGCCTCATCATTTTTGACCATTTAGTGTATGTGCGACCACATATATCACAATAAATAGCATTTTCCTTGGATACTAAAGGTTCATGTTTTTCTTTTATATGTTCTCTGAGTTTTGGTACATCTACATGAACTTTTAAACATATACCACATAATAAAGGCATACATTCAGCATGTACAGCCATGATGTGTTTGTAAAAATCATTTCTGTTAGGCCATAACCGTCCACATACTTCACAGGTATTAGGAAGTTCACCTTGGGTTTCGTGGTGAGATTGATGTTCAATTTGTAAAGATTGTGAAACAAATAATTTTCTACAGTCTGGTTTTGGACATATAAGTGATTCATTAGTACCGTGCTCTTTAAGCACATGCCACCATTTTTCAGTACGTGAACCACATGATTCACCACATAATTCACAGCGATTCACAAAACTACTTTGAGAAGAATTACCAGTGGTTGTAACAGCTGTTGTGGTAATCATATCATCACAACCAGTCATCAGATGAACAGAAGACATGTGTCGTAAAAGTTTTTCTTCGCTTGGAAATACTTTATGACATACTTGACAGCTAATTGTGTAATGTTCATTATTTGAAGATTTAGTTGGATGAAAATTATTGTTAATTATAATTAATTTATCAGGATCGATAATTTGACCATCATTATCGTATACTGTGTGGATAACCACATGTCTCATCATTTTTTTCTTGGTATCATGTTGTCGTGCACAAACTTGACATCTATACCTACGTTGAACGGAATCAGCCGTATCACAATTTTTAGGATGTTGGATATTTACATGCTCCATTAAAGATTTACTATCACTACAGATTTTCATGCACACTCCACATGTCACTGCAGCTTCTTGTTTGTGACCTCTAACCATATGTAACCAAAGACTAGCTTTGTCTTGAAATTCTCTAGTACATACTTCACAAAAAAATACAGTTTCAGCTTCCATCATACTTTCAGCAAGCTCTTCATCTTCACCCAAATGTCCATTTAGTTTATGTAAATCTGAAGGTTCAATACCATGTACTTCAGATATATGTTGACTTAGATCATTTTTATTACTAAAATTTCGCTCACATAACAAGCAGGATTGACGAAGGTTTTCTTGTTTAATTTGAGAAAGCAGAAAATGATCACTTGGTCCTGGTGGTTCAATTTCATTTTCTCGAGCTACTTTTCTTGGATTAGCATTTTTGCGACGACTACCAGAATCTGATTGAGATATATTTCCTCCCTATAATTATAATTAATAATATTAGTTAAGTAATATTGAAAATTTTTAAATAAGATAAAATAGTAAAAAATAGGCATTGAAACAATTTTGAATATATAGAAGGTTTATATTTTTAATATTTGAGTTTTTAAAATTTTTCATTTTTAGTTTTTGAGAAGAAATTTTAATATAGATTCTGTATTGGTTTTTAAAATGAATGAATGATAGTATATTATTTTGTTAATTTCATCAGGATTTTTATTAATAAATTGAAACATAATATTGTCTTAGTCCAAAAATACTTATTTAAATCATGATTGTAAATATTGTAATTAATTGTTTAAGATTTATAACTTTTGCAGTTTTGGATGCAATAATAATATAAGATGAATAAATGAGGTTTTAAGTACTAATAAAAATTAAAAAATTGTTTCAATATGTTATATTTTATAGTTTTAACACATTACCGATTTTAAGTTGGATCTCGGTTTATCCCTTGGAATATCAATAAGATTAATACAGCTACCAGCATGAACTCCAATCTAAAAATTCACAAATAACAAATATTCAAAATTTAAGCTTAGAAAAATTGTAGCTTAATTTAACTAGATAGATACCTCTAGAAAATCCATTGGGTTTGGAGAATCTTCCCGTATACTATTGTTGTTGGTATGGCTATTGATTATGGCACGTTGCTGCATCATTTTTTGGTGCATTGCCTGTTGTTGTTTTTGATACTCTGTTCGGCTATCATTAGCAAAATATTGCATTTTGTTAAGTGGCGGGGGCCCTCTTTGAACAAGTTGCTTTTGACTCAGGCGCTGAGCTTTTAAGAATTGTTGTAATTGCATCGACGCTGGAGGTTGCTTTGAAGGCCATATTGCTGGTTTTAAAGGAGGAGGTTCACTTTTAATTTTCCTTGGTTTGGGTGGAGGATTCGGAGATACAGCAAAAATTGATACCTAAAATCGTTTAAAAATTTAAATTTAATTTACACAAAACCATAATGACACTTCAATAAAAATTAAAATAAATTGATAATAAAATTTAATTTATTTATTGATGAAAAATACAGTTTTCAAGATATTATAAAACGTAATCAATGGTCAAAATTGTACTATGAAAAATAATACATTTGAGTTGAAATGGAAGTTTTAAAATAAATAAATATTAAAAATATTTTAAACAATTGCATAGTTGAAAAATATTATTTGAACAGAAATAGTTATAGATTTTTACTTACTTCTGGTTGAATGTGATGTAATCGTGACATTTTATTATTTTGTATAGATCGATTGGATTCCTAAAACAAACAAAAATTATATTATAAACTTATTATTAAATAAATAACGCAAAATAAACATTTTACCATATTTAAAATAGAATTGTTAAGAAATTAATTCTCTCAACAAACATGTTTACTGGTTCAATATAGAAAATAAAACAAAAAAAAGTATTCCCTTAAGTGACAACAGTACATTGGTTATATCCTAAAACAAACCAAAGGTTTAAGTTATACATTTTATAACATCAGAAATAAAATATGTTCAATTTTCATCATAATTTTTTTTATTAAATATAATTCCTATTACTATTGTTGATGACATATTTATTATACATATCCAATATCAGCCTGCCCAGGGCCGTTAGGCCGTGATTCCCAATCGAGGTACTGAGTTTATAATCATGTAGGGGTAAGAAGATATATACTAATTCACTACCTTATGATCAATTTTGTTTATAGTAAATTAAGGCCTTTGGTATGCCACACCAGACTGTTAAACCAGGACATCTCTGAGTGGGCCAATGCCAAAATGTAAAATTTATGACCATTTACTTAATACATTAAATGTGTTATAGTTGTATATTTGTATTAACGTTAACATTATTATATATGTATATATTTTTCTAATATGGCCATTTTAGGTTCAAATCCCATAATATTTTTGGCCTCAGTCCGCCTCTGATAATATGATTTTTTTTTTACACATTTTATGAAAATAAGGTAAAATGAATTAATTTATTAAGATAATTAAACAAGTTAATAACAGAATATATACCTATGTAATATTTACTAAAATGATTCTTAAGTTAGTGATGATATAGCTATGATTATGAATAAGTGAATTATGTGAGTACTCATAAATATAAAAACTAATGGGTACAATAATTAAATTTATTTTAAAATTTAAAAACACATATCATTGATACATCAATACATTCATCGCTCTACTCAGAATCTAATAATATCGATAGAGAGAAAACTATGAAACAATAATAGTTGTCTCCTTTAGTCACTAACACATTTTAATTTTTGAAGTATAAATTAGTTAAAGCCATAAGAGGGTATTAAATATTTTTTTTTGTCAACTGCTTTAAAACAAATTTTATATTAATAATACTAAAGAATTAAAAAATGTTGAGCTTGTCCTCAAAATTCAAGGTATTTAACATCACTAATAATCGTTATCTATGTATAATGAATATTCAATGGGTATCCATGTGAAAATCAAAAAGTTGTATTTAGACAAAATAACTCATAACTAGATACCCATATAAAAATTATAAATATATATATAGTTTAGGTACCTCGTACCTACTTGAATTATTAATACAAAATAGCTATATTAAATAAACGAGAATAAAAATAAAAATATTTATTTACAAATCATAACTTAAAGATTTAAATATATAGCCAATTACAAGGAAAATTCACTTATTTAAAATTTTATTAAAAAAAAAGAAAACAACATTAATTATACTATTTGATTTTAATATGGTTTCGTTTATTTATTTATAATGTATATTTTATACTTAAAAGTTTAAAAAGATTAGTTTGTTTCAATTTAAATTTTCAAAGTTCGTAAATTTGTCGATACTTATTTCTAAAACGTTCTCAACACTTTAGTAGGCAGTAAGCAAATTAATTATTTGTATATATTATTTGCAAAGCAAAATAATAATAATGCATTAATAATAATTGTAATATTGTACTAAATGATAAAGAAGTCGGTATATATATACCTATTACCTATATTAATAATATAACAACAATCATTTTCAAAGAATCGGTTGTTCTGAGGAGAAACGTGATAACAATAATAATTGGAAGGCAACAGCTGCAGCTACTGTATATCATATTTACACAAATAAATTTACTATGAAATCTTACACGCGCGCACGGTGATCAAAATGTTCTGAATACGATTATTTCCCTCTAAAACACGATGGCGTGATGATAAAAACGAAAAATTCAAATTTTGGTAAGCCTAGATGTTATCTTATCAATAATAAATGATAACAAAACGCGAAAGAATTATGAAATAATAAATAATATTATTATTATTCACGATTAATTTTAATGTTATTATAAATATTGTTAATAGATACCAGTATGCCGAGAGCTCAAGACGTAGGTACCGACTACTGAGTAACTAACGGTGATTTCGAGATGAAAAAAAAATTCCAAGACCGTCTCGACGAGTTCTGATGGATTACCGAGCGAGATTCGCACAACAAACTGGCACGGTCGTAAGAGACACCGTTTGACGACGACAGCGATTACACAGTCGTAGTCGCCGCAGACGTCCCACACACTCGTTTTCCTAGAACAATTCCACCGTGTCCGGACCAGAAGGAGGTGCAGCCGGCCGATTGTTCGTTCCGCACACACGCACACGCGGCACCACTCCCGCCCAGAGTGGAAAAAATATAATATGTAAAAATCCTGAAGCGTATCGTCAACCGCGCACCGTTAACGGCGGCAGGTGTATTGCGTTAGTATTTTCACGCGCATAACGAATTAGCCGCAGCAGGTCGTCGGAGCGAGAGGGCGAGCGGGCGGGCAGGCGGTCAGGCAGCGACGGCACTGCGTAATGTGTAAAGACTAAAGAACGAGAACCGAAATCCAGTTGCCGCCTCCGGTCGTGGCCCCTTGGACGAACGATATTCCCTACCGTACTGCTGCCACTGCCGCCCAACACTCCGCCGCCCTCCGTCCACCTCGTTTCGCCAAACGACTGCTACATCACACTCCTAGGCGGTCGCCAACGACGTCGTTCTACATTCTACGCGCGCGCCACATCCGTAACACCGACGACGTATTTAGGTCACCTTCACGCGCGCGGACAGGAGTGTAAAAAAATTCCGAGCGCTTACGTCCGGTCCCTTGCGTCGATCCTACCGATCGGGCTCGGCACCCGATATTTATAGGTCGTGGCGCGAGTGCGGAGTCCACGGAAAGAACCTGGGTACACCCGAGAGGAATCGCGAACGAGATCGAAAAAAAAAAATATTAACTTCCAAAAAATTGCAAAATACGTTACCTTTGCGCGACGTAGCCGCTATCCGTTCTGGGCGAAGTCTGATTATGTGTCCAAAGTCACTGCCGAGTGACGACGACGACGACTAGTAATGCGGTGCCACTCACGGTGACGAGCGCGGGCGGGAAAGTGGTGGAGGTGGTGGTAGAGGTGGTGGCGGCGGCGGAGGAGGTGGCGGTGTGTCGTCACTGTCGTGCGGCGGGGCCCCTTACATAACTGGCCCACGTCCAAAGTCGGCCATTTGCAAGAGCGTGGATATCCGGTGGCGGTGGCCGCCGGGCGGTCGTGGACGGGGATGACTGTGGACCAGGCCCGTCGTGAGGACGACGGACGAACCGGCGGGCAGCTGCAGTGGCGGCCACAGGAGCACCCGCGAGCTTGGATATCCGGCGCGGGTGACGGGCACGGCAAGGCGTCGGGTTCAGACCGAAAGATGGGACATGGGTCCGACGTCGTGGACACGGATGCGCGAATCACCTGAGCACGGCGCCCAAACAAGATCGTGAAGTCGCGAAACCGAATGACATATTACTAACCGCTTATATCTTTTTTTTTCCCCGTCGGCCGTCTGTACTTTGTAAACCGATGTAAACGGAACCACGATTCCACGATACGGTCGGCAGGATAGACGAGGGGAGAGAACCATTGGCGCTCGTACCAACCGAACCTCGAGTCGACGGATGTGTCCCCGGCCTGTGGCCGCGCACCACTGGACCGGTCGCAGTGTGGCCAACGGTTTTACTGTCGCAACAGCAGCCCCCATTTGATAAAAATCAATTGGCGTAGTGCACTTGTGACTTGTCAACTTGTGGCTTCGGCTAAGCTTGTCGTTCGTGCCTAAAAGCCAAAAGTCAAAAGACCAAAATAAACCATGATAATGTAAAATTGTCAACTGATGATTACTAATTATTATCTGTAAAGTTTTTAATTACAAATTCTATGTTTATATTTTAAAATTAATAATTATAACCCATTAATCTCTTATTTTATTTATATTTATAACGGAGGAACATTAGCTTTGGGAACTGAAAAATGAATAGTGGAACGTTATGTATATTGTAGGAAGATTAACCGGGAGTCTCAGGAGTCAGGATATAATTATTTCGGGAGACTAGTGGTACCTATAGATTTTTATTAATTTTTAATCCATTCTGTAATACAACAGCAATATGATAATATTGTATTTTAATTAAGTCTGGTATGGCCTACAATTTTGATTTTTTTATGTATTAAAGACTAATGACTATAGATATTAGAAAATTATACAGTAGCCTTTACAATTATAGTTGCTAACAGTGCTTTTGATTTCCATAAGCTATGGACAAAATATTTTAAATCCATGACAAGGACTACGGTTACTATTGATGGACTATCCCTTCGTATTTCTACTGATATTTTTTTTTTTGTAATAACATACTCATAAAGTCATGATTGTCTGTTAATTATTTTATAGACTATAGTTGTCTATTTGTATTAATTATTATATGCAAGTTAATACTGTAAGTGTATAGCCTAAATATTGAAACTTTAAATTAGGCAATTTATTATATTACCTATATTACAAGTGAAACATTATAAACTAATTTTTCCTAATACATAGTATTCATAATATATCATGATCTTTCAAATCTTAGCCCATGCCCTGTGATATTTACTTATAGAATATTAATAGAGTACCTCATACTCTACCTATTATTTTTTACTTATGAGAACGACAGTGGGGGTGGACTTCATTTTTGGAATAAAACTTTCCATAAACAATCTGATTATGCCGATTATGGTTTATGAAATGTATCGAAAATCTATCAACATTTCAAACCATGTATTTTATGTAGTACCTATTACTATTAAAATTAATAGGTATTGTAACAGTGGATAATTTTTGGTTAAAAATCTTTTGACTTTTATTTTTTGCCATCGTAATTCGAAATAAGCTTGAATAATAAGCTGCATTTTATAAATTATACAACAAAATTATCAACAATTTTATTCAGGAATTAATAATAAATATTTTTTATCATTTATCAGTAATCACCACGTTTAATATTTAGGTATACGGATATTAATACATATCTGTATTTTTTACTATCACGGCTGTAGATATTACTCATTCATGAACATTGGAGAATATTCATGTTCTCAATAATAGATTTAGTGATAAAAATTTAAAAAAAAAAAATTATTATAAATTATTGTTCTATTTATGCTTCTACAATTTTATTTTTCAAAAAAAAATTACCATTTACCCAAGGTGAATATTTTGTACTAAACAAGTACTTATAACTATAAATGTATATGGTGTAAATTATACCTCATAAAAACTTCTGTTCATGATATAAGTACATAAGTATAACTATCAATATCATAGATATTTATTATATATCTGTGATCAATGTACTTTGAATTTTCAATTTACTATAAATCCTATAATATATCTATTTTATCCAGTCCATGTCAGTTATTTCGTCATGATCCAGTCTATGCTTTATGCCTTTACCTTAGTTATTATTTTTATAGTACATATTATTATATTGTTTTTTACCATTTACTTATTCAGCCAATAAATTCCAGTTAGAAGTTGTACACCAGAATACGAGATAGCGTTAGTAGTATGAATAATAATTGTTTACTTACTTGGTAACAGGTTTTGTTGTCATATGTTTATAATATTATCAATAATAAATTTATTAATGTATTTTTTTTTTTAATTTAATAAATTGGAAAAATAGGCTGATAGTTGCAATTCGCGAAGTCGCAAGTCGCTCAATAATCTATGGTTGACATCTAGATTGAGATTAAATTTAAAATTGTATATTTGGCCTTCGATTTCAAGGGCTCAAACTAGTTTAATATCTTTCGTAGTTTACTTAAGTTAATTTGTTTTACCGTAATCATTAAAAATACTAATATTTTAACAACCTTGAAATTGTATAATCCAATAATAATAAAATAAATATAGTGAATGTTGATACTTAATACTATAATAATGAAGCACTACCTAGGTAGTTGTATTTGGTGTTAATACAATAATCATGTAAATGAGTGGGAAAAACTGAAGAATCGTGATTCTTGAGTAAAATAAAACAGTAAGTTATTTGCATACCATTGATGATAAATGCAGACTACAGTGTTCATTTTTATTAATTTATAATTATGTAGATATGGCATTAGTGGAGGGATTTGGTGATGAAGTTATTCAGTTTTTTGGAATACTATTTGTTGTTGTGCTAATTGTATTGTTATGGATGTCTACACAAGTAGCCGAAATGCAAATATTCCGTGGTGCTGTTTTCATTTTGGAAAGGCGTACAAGAAGAAGACACCACGATACTGCAAGAGCTGCGCCTGTAATTCCTAGTCCAGCAATAAGTAAGCATATTAGATATTATTGTTGATTTCAATAATTGTTTCAGAAAAATACTCTTGTAAAAGCTATCGCCCTAGAAATTAGAAGATAAATATTCTCAAAATTGATAAATTATTAATGATTAATGACAGATCTTTAATGAACCAGTACCTTTAAAAATTACAATATCATTTTAACTGTGTATTTATTGATAATAAATTTAATTATTCATACTTAACTTTTAATAATAGTCATTTAATAGATACCACTATGCAATACATTAATAATTATTCTTGATGAATAGCCTCTAATAATTTATGTTTTTGATTAAAGAAGTTTATTTTTTATAGCTCTAACCAATAATCTTTACCATTGATTAATATAACTATAAATAACGACTATTGCTTTTAGCATCACTCTATTTACTTGCAGTAATTTTATTTTTAGTTATTTATGTAATAAGTTTATGAAATAAATAATTTCAGCTGAACAATCAACAGCTGAAACAGTTCCATTAAATGATGCAATTCAAACAAATTCAACTTTGAGCAATGATAATTCTCAAAATAAAAGTGATAATCCTACCACTGCTAATAGTGATGTAACCAAAACTGAACAGTTAAATGAATCTAGTCAAAGTGATAGTACCAATGATATTGATAATGAACCACAGATGTATGAAGACTCTATAAGAATACGACTTAAATATTTAAATGATAATTGTCGTTTAGTTCAAGGAAGGCTACAAGAAAATGTTGGTGTTTTCAAAAGGTATGGTAACAATTGAACAATGAATGAATATGTTTTTGTAAATATTATGTTGTTATTTTTATTTTAGGAGACATTTTACCAATGAACTATCATCAAATAAAATTATTCGTTTGATATTTCAAGGAAAAGTATTACATGATGATGAAGCATCACTAAGTAGTTGTGGTCTTCATGATAACTGTGTTGTACACTGTCTTATACATCAGCCTCGTCCTACAGCTAATGCCCAACAAACCCCTGATCCTGTAAACCATGATACTAATGAGCAACCACTACCAAATATGATACGTCATGGTCAGCGTCAACCTGGACCAGTTCAACGCGAATGGAATTTGGCAACATTGTTATCTGCTTTAATCACAATAATAATATCATTACTGTGGTATGCTAGAATCCAGTTTTACACATTTTTCTCTTATACATCTACGGGTACCCTGGGAATATTGACTGGAATATTTTTGTTCACTGCCTTTCTTACTTATTTGGTGGATAACGAAGAACAACAACATCATCGACCACAACTTGGACATTAATATGTTATGTTATATTTCAGTATATAAAATCAAAGTATGCACAAAAGCGGGTCTCAAAATATTTAAAAATGTATGTAATAAGGTATTTGTATAAATACATGGTGTCCAATTTATTAAGAAAATTTCATTTGTTTTTATTTGTTCTACCAAGACACTAAATATTATTTTTTCTTATAATTTATCTCTATAAAAACTAGTTAAATTTATTATTTATGTTTTACTTTTTTTTATGGTTTTTTAAAAAAATTGACCTCAAATGCTTTGTTAATATGCATGAATCTTGTTATTATTCAATTTGAAAAATAATTAAAAAAAAACAACTTAAGAAATAGTAATAAAATAGTTTTCTGTACTAGATATTTCTTCTTTTCACTATAGACAAAATTAAATGAGAATACTTTTTACATTGTCATAAAATCTATAATTGATCAAAATTACTCAATTCATGCTAAAAATAAACAATATAAATTTACATAATAAATGTCAAAGATTTTATGTATTAAAACAAAAACTATTGATACTATATAAGCTTTATTTGAAATTTAGTTAGTATATTTAAAATATTAATAATTGACAGTTTTTTTTTTATATATATTTAACTGTTATTAAATTTATTGAATATAATTTGTTAATCTAATAAAGCTAATTTACATATGTCCTAAGTAAACCATTTATTTGATGGTAGAAATATGTTTTGTTTTTTCTAACACTAGTTTTAGAAACATTTTAAACTGTATTCTATTTCAGTGATTTTTATTTATGTATGATGATATTGTGATTAATGAAGTAAGCTTGTAAAAGTATTTTTAAGCACTTAAATGCATTTATAATATGTAATACTACTACTATAGGTGTTATATTTGCTGTGAGAGAGATTTAAAAAAAATTGTTTTATTACATTTTAGACTTAAGGGTAGATACTTATTAGATACCTACTTTATAAATATGTAAACTTAACAGTTTTCAAAGAATAGAAATAAATATTCTTCAAAACAAAATTGTAACTTATATTTATCAATTATATGTTAAGCATCTTTATCATTGTATGTATTACCTACCTAATAGTGATAATTGGTTAACATAATTAGAAAATTGCTTTCAAGAATAGTCATATGACAACATTATAGTCAACTTTGAACTTCTCAATAGATTTAAATGATTTAATTTATGACTACATTAAGAAGAATCCATTTTATTACTTAATTAGTTCATTACTTAAAAATAATGAATAATAAAAATTATTATTCACAACCTAAATTTAAGTTCTAGACTTATTGGAATATTATACATATTTATTATTGGAATAATGAAGAGGTGAATATTCTTCGATTATTTTCTGTATGGTATAAACTATAACAATAATCGCAATTGACAAAAATCGGTTTATTTTTAAAAAAATTTAAGCTATTTGTTATAAATTAGGTATAACTCTAAACGGACCACACACATAACGTAAAGTTTTGAAATAAAACACAACTGAATAAATAATAGAAAAAACTAATAAAAAGAATATTTTTTCAAGTATAAATTTTGTCACCAACATTATGAAAAAATAATGCGACAGTCCGAGATTTAGGATTTACAACTAAATATGCGAAACTATACGGTATGGGGCTTTTGATTTCTTTTGGAAATAAAACTGTGTCATTGGAATCGAAAGCAACGACTTGGTACATCTTGGACGAGACTTGTATTCCAGACTCAGGAATTTTTTCGACTCTGAAACAAGGAAAACTTGAATCAACTCAAATTTATGAAACTAATAAATTACAATTATTATGGTTTATAGTATGATTTGCTCACGCGAGTAGATCTTTGTAAATGTATTTTATTGCGTCTAAGTACGGTTCGACAACTACGTCATCTTGACACCACTGGCCACCGATTGAGAAATGCTGCAACAGCCGAAACATGAATTCTGCGCGTTCATCTTCGTTGTACAAAAAATATTCTTCGCATTCATCGTCAAACAGCATCTAGAATTTGAAGTGTGCATAGGTATTACTCAATCTCGTCGGTGATCAATATATTATAATATATTCATAAATTCATAATATACCTATACGGCTATCGCCTATCGGTCTATACCATATTATCATTTACGAGAGTACCTACACGACACTCTTATATGGGACATCGATGTATTTGTTATTTAAGTCTACGACCCGTGTTGGAATATGTGGTACCGTTATTATAGATAGGTCGTGGACCGTGGTAGTTAAACAGTGAGTGACTAGTAGTGAGAACTGAGAGTAGGTATAAAGAGTCTTTACACATTCATTTCCATTTCATAGGTACTTTTGTTTCTAGTTTCTATGCATAGTATATTCCATAACATAAATCATAATATACAATACCTATACATTATATGTTAAATGAATCATAATAATAATTAATCAGATAGGTAATTAAACAAATAATAAATGATCCACATCGCGATTCATAATGCATGATATTGCACTTAACCTAAGTAAACAATTTTTTAATATTTTATTTATAGATAATATATTAAAAAATCATTTATATAGCGTAATATACTCTAATAAGAAGATAGGTATATTAAATTATTAGGTACGCACTACTTTCCTAGTAATTAGTATACCTTCTAGGTTACTAAAACTAAATTTATTTTTATAAAATATTCCGATTTTAGCGTCAAACTTCAAACTCGTCAACTCGTCAAGTCGTAAACAGTGGATTTTTTCTTATAAGCTCTTAACCCATAAACTCCCAAAGAGTAGGTACTCTTTTAGATTCTAAAATATAATGTCATCTATTGTAAGTACCTATATCTATTAAGTAATAAACAGCAGGGCCGAATTTAAGGAAGGGTTTACTATTATTGCCCCGAGCGGCTGATGATGAGGGTAAAATTATGATATTATTAAATTATTTATATATTATATAATATAAACTAGCCTTGTAATTGGTACTTGTATAAAGTACCTATTACAAAGTATTAATTATTAATTACAGCGTAGGGCTGTGTATATTGTACAAATGTACAATGCATACATGGTTTGCTTAAAAATAAAAGTTGTACCATTTTCAGCTTATTTGAAATGTATATGCCGTTTTTGCATACTTCCATACACTGGTGTATTGCGTGAATACCGTCGTCACCAGTGCCGCTAAAGCAGACGATGCCATTGTTTGGATCCAAGAGCTTGTCGAAAAATGCCATCGAAGTGACAGTGCATGGAATGGATTCAGTCTGAACTCTAGCTATATTGCTTCCTATGAATGTAAATACAGTAACAAATGGACTTATAGAAATCCTTTTCAAACAAAAATTATTATAATATGTAAATAGCAAGGTTTAGCTAATTGTTTAGGGACTTAGGGTATAGAATTAATGGTTATTAATAATAATATAACTATTTTTTAAAATATACATGGTAAATGGATGATGAATCTGAATATCTGATCGATCTGGAATAGGAATTGATTTGAAACTCGGCAACACGAAACTCTAGAAACTATAATAGCTTGCCAATTAACATAAATAACAAAGGTATAAAAGGTACTGTAGAGATTTTTTTAACTAGGTTTTAATTTAAAAACAGTGCGAAAAAAAATATTTATTTTGTTCTAAAATACGAGTAGCCTTAAGTGATGTAACTGGATAAAAACTGGTGAGGAGTAATGCGAAATAATTTATTTACCAAAATCTAAACCATAAAAATGGTTTGTTTGTTTGTTTATATTTTAGAAAATGTAAAGATTTCTACTGTTGGCAATTTAGCATATCCGTAAAAATTTCAGAAGAAGACAGGAAAGGGAAGTATAAATTACCACTGCGAGCATAGGTATTTAAACATTCTAAACTATATTAAAATATTTAAAAAAAGTACCTAATAATTAACATGACTTAATTAGTTATTTAGTAGATATAAATAGAATAATCCATACTAAGAAGTAAAAGTAAAACACTTGCCTGCAAATTCGTTGAAACTAGCTTGCAAGTTATTTGCCACATTGTTGTCCCGAAAAAAATCCTATTAAAATAGATACTCTTAAGTTTGATTATAATATGTGGGTACCTAACATGTGTACATAGGTATCTGGTATATCTACTTTTTACTTGTTAAGTCTAGCTATAATAATTAAATAATATAATATGATATTGTATTATAGATAAATAATAATTATAATATCAAACCAATGCAAACTGATTAATGTCGTCCGACTTAAACTCTTGATTGAAAGCATAATAATTTATGCGTAAACATTTCTTCATTGACCTGTAACAAAACGTACACCGCAGTGAATAAGTAGATTGCTATTATGGCCTATAAGAACTAATAACTGAAGTCTTAAATATAAACTAAATAAAATGTAAAAAAAAAAAAAGTGTATGTAAAAAATGTACCTACATTGATATAGTTTTAACAACGGTACCTACTTAAAATGAACCTGTATAATAAGTGTTTCTACAAATAGGCAATAGCTACTTCCGATCAATCATAGTATTATTTAATATCTATTTTGTTTTTAAAATTCAACAAAATATAATCAGTAAACTAATTTATAATATAATTATAAATTATAAATTACATTAATATAAGATATAAGTGTAATGGATCACCTACATATATTCAAGTTTTTAGTTAGATACCTACTTTATATTATAAAGATTCATTAGGAAATTGAAATAATTTATTGGTTCATGGTTGTAACTACTACGCATTTTATATTAGGTAGGTACCTATATGGCTATATTATGTAACTATGTAAGTATGTAACATAAAATGTACATAATTCGCAGTACCTATTACTCAGTATTATAAGTTAGGTACCTACAAATTACAATACGCCTAATTTGAATATTAAATAAAAATACAAAATATAAATTTTACTTTTTTAAGTAGGCAAGTACCTAAACCTGAGTGGTTTCGTATGTTGATTAGGTAAAGGTAGGTAACCTAGCTATAATAGTTTATAAATTTATAATTTTATTTAGGTACCGTAAACGTTTAAATTAAGTAGATAGGACGGTATATATTAATATATTATGTTTACATTTATTAGTACTTTTTATTAATTATACACCAATAACGGGCTACAAAATTCTATTATTAAACATTTAACACACCATTTAAGAAGATATCCTTGAACAATCTTGTTACACAATCCGACTGGTTCTTTGTTAGGAAGATGATAAAATGTATATGTTAAATTAGACATGATGATATTATGGAAATTATTTTATTTGGCAAAATATGTAATATAGACGTATAAAATAATAATTACCTACTTGTTTTCACTTATTTATAATGTGTTATAGATTTAACTGCAATGAGTGAAAAATCATAGATCTAACAACTAATATGAAACTATAGCAACTATCTTCGTTAGTTTCAGAATCTATTTACCTATTTAAATTTAATACAATTCTTAACAATAAAGGTTGGTACCTACGACGTTAGGACAACTAGTATGATTAATTAATAATTAACAGAAAATATTAATACTTATTACCTTATTACTTAGCTACCGTCAAAAATTATAGAATAATTCGTAAGCAGCACAAGCAGATATAATCGATAGACCCATATTTTTAATTGTTTTTAGATTTTTTTTAATAACCAAGGAATGCTCTGTAACTATAGGCGCAATTTTAGTTTTTGACTTTGAGTTTGAAGTGGTTATAAATATTTAAATCAAATATATCCTCTTCCCGGCCCACAGTGTTAGTCATTGCCCCACACATTGTATTGATATATATAGTATATACCTATAGGCTATAATATAAATTAATATATTTACATTTATTAATTATCAGTAATAATATAATGTTGATACTTTTCCATTGAATGAGTTTATAAAATTTATTACAAACAAGTTAGGTACTTAGGTCAGTAAAATATTGTATTAAGTAATACAATTTATTTTTGCGCTTTTGGGTTTCACCGAATTTTATACATAATGGTATTAAATATTAGGTAATATATTATTATATTATAATCAACGATTTTACATACCATTAGACCTCGTATTGTATTTTCATTATTACGATAATTATATAATGATACTATGTAAAATATTATTCTATACCTATTTAAATAAGTAATACAATATTAAAGTTATTTTCTCTCAGCATCCATTAACCGGGACGAATGGCTAGCCTACTAATATATAAAAGTATCAATGTATAATATCAACATTAATATAATAATATTTTAAAATAACTAAGTTTTAAATGGATAATGAATCTAATTGATACTTTGTGTCTAAAGTAGTTTCTCAATGGTTTTCAAATATGTCAAGAAAAATAAAAAAGAAGGTTAGGTTAAATACACTCTGGGTATAATATTTAATACCATTCTGTTGTACGATAGGTATCAAATGGGTTATTATTATAGGTCTGTTAAATTTGAATTCAATGATGTTTCAATGTATTTATAAAACATTTATAAGCGAAGATAGCCTGTCAGCTTATATCACTAAGTATATTTTGTAATATGCTTTTTATTAAAGATATTATTTTAATTTTTAGTATTGTAGAATATTGATATTTTTTTTTCCGAAAATATAGTATGTATTATATGATTAATATTATATAATAATATATTATATTTATCCTTTATACCATATTATATTCATAGATAATAGAAGTATTATCTATGATTATATTAACTTATCTATGTATAATACACAATTTAGGTTAACATCTTTCTGTAATTGCCAAAAAACAGTAAGAACAGATTTATAACAAGTACAATATAATAAATATATACATAGATAGTGTTCTCTGAAAAAAAATATTTTAAAACCATTTTAAAAGAAAATATTACATTAGTATATTACATAAATAAATATGTGTCTATTATATATTATTTACATGTATATAATATATACAAAAGTTAACTTTGTTTAAGTCCTTTAAATCCACGAGCAAGTAAATATTTTTCTGCTGAATCTGAACGACTAGCTTCAGGTTTTACAAATTTTACATTTGAATAAAACTTTAACAAAGTATTTTCAATCTCTGAATTTTGATTGCCATCTAAAATCTTAATTAAACATGTTGCACCAACATTAGAATTTAAAACAGCAAATCTGTAAATTATAAATGGTTAAATTTATTTAATGTTTTTCATTACCATAATAATTGGTAAATAATTATTTCAATTACTTACTTAATTACTGAATAAGCTAATTTTATGATTAAATCATGGTCTAAATGTTTCACCCCTGAAGCATTAGGTGCCATATCACTTAAAACAACATCTATAGGACGACCATTCAATAATTCTTTTATCTTTTGCCATGTTTTAGGAGACGTAAAATCAGAATTTCCTAATAATGTCACTCCTTTTATTGGGTACATTTGTTGAAGATCAATACCAATCAGTAAGCCTGTTGGAATTTCACTATCTAGTTAGATAAACAAAAAGTACATGTTGATTTTATTAAAAATATTGAACTAGTAATAGTAAAAATTACAAAAGCAGTTTTAAAAGGAGAATTGTTATCTATCACATTTTTATTCTATAATACAGCTATAACATTTAAAAATTGTTTAATATGCTATCTACTACATATTTTTTAGTATAGTATGCAGCTATCTACAGAAAGAACGTTATCTATCAATATATATCATACTACAAGTAATATTTTTTAGGAATGTGAAACAAATAATGTAGTCAATATTTTAACATATTGTATTTAACAAGTCAGTTTAAGAATATTTTTAAAATTTAAGATGAGTTTAACTGTGAGTTATTTTTATTGGCACATCCTTGGGGATAAAGATATGTGTGCACAATTTTTAAAAGAACGAGAATTACATATAACAAAGATTACAGGGAACAGAGCTGAAACACAAACCATCAAAATGCTTTGGAAGCGCGTAAAAAATAAGTATAACACAAAATCATGTAGAGCAACTGACATATTAAAATATCAACATCAAGAAGATAGTCGATTCTTGATTTGACAAAAAAAATATATTTTAAAATTATAATCCACATTTCAACATAAGCAGTAATTTGAACATTGATGTGGTTGAGCAATTAACTTTTTATTATATAGATAATACATGGAACAGATGCTATATTTAAATACATATTATCATTGGTAATTAAGCAGAATATTGATGGTAGGTAACCAATAAATTTGTACTTTTTAAAATTTGTGCTAGGTATTATTTTTAAAAACATAACTTACTAGTAGAAGTTGAATTAATTTTAGATGCAGCTACTTGTGACCAGCTACCTGGAGCTGCACCAATATCTATTACACACTGGCCTGGTTTCAATATAGAAAATCTATCATCCATTTGCAATAGTTTAAATGCACTTCTACATCTGTATTAAAAATGTAAGACAAATATTTTATTGTTTTTGTGAGGCATTATGTTTGCCTATTTTGTTAATGATAATTAAATATACTACACAGTTAAAATAAAATTAATTAAGACTTATCTACAATACCTGTAACTTTTTATTTTGGCTTTTTCTACATAAGGATCAGTTTTTTGTCGTAATAGCCATTCTTTCGAACTGTGGTTTCTAGTAAATGTTTTAAGAAATGACCAGCTTTTACAAAACGTAATTTTTTCCATCATAAAACTTTTAAACTCAAGAATTTGGATAACATTTGGACTTAAAATAATATTTTAGCAGTTGGAATACGCACTTTCTGCAAAAACTATTTTCAAATCTTTATTTTTTATTAATTGTATTTTGCGTCACGCCGTCACCGTTTAAACTTTAAACACATAATAATGTATAATTAATCTCACAGAAAATTGAAATTCTGTGATTCTGTGCTTTAATATTAAAGGATAATATTGTCAATTGATAATATTTGAAATGATACTGTTATGTTGTTATCATAGAAAGGATAATAGAGAAAAGTGTGGAACAAATGATTTTTGGAACAAATGTGTGAAAAATATAGTTACCTAATAAGAGAAATACTTTTTGGTATAAAAAGGTACCTACTAATTTATTAACTATTTGATTTTTCCAAATTCAACAATTTCATTTTTAAACTTTAATTGTTTTGTAACATCGTGATTTGCTGCTAATAATTATTATATAAATTAAAAGGATACCAAATACGACAATAACAAAAAAATGACTTCGTATGGTCCTTACGTTTAAATCGTTTAATCCTAGTAAAATTGTATGATAAAAATTACTTGGGTTTTGTAAAGTTTAATATAAATTGTGTACTAATGTGTAATTATAATAACTATGAAAATGAAAAATGGATTCTTTAATTTCTGATACAGTGATACATATTATGTAAATATTGTAAGAGTAACTTCTTTGGTAAGTAGGCTTTTAGGCTTTAGTAAGACCTAAATCAACCTAACTAATATCTAGTCATAATGAAGATCTGAATAATTTAATGAACTTTGATCTCAATTGGGCCAGTAAATTTTTTAATACTAAAAATAATAGAGTCTAAAAAAAATTCAAACCGATAAGAAAAACTATTTGAAAAGTTGGTGTACAATAGGTATTGAAATTTATTCTTAATTAGGGAATCAAACTTTAAAATGTACTGTGCAGTGCAACTGTGCAACAAAAAAATTGTACCTATAATTATTTTGATTAATACATTATCTCCTTAGTAAATAGACCCAACACACGACTTCGATTCCTTCCAATAATTCACACTTTTCTTAAAATGGTCATTTTTGTTTCATGCAGAATGCTGAATTGTAGAATTGTAGAAATATGAAATACCTAGCCAATAGGAAACTCCAAATATGTCTTTACTCTGATCTTTGTAAAAAAGTGAGCCAAGCGGAAAAGGGTTTTGTTTTGTTTGGGGCTTTTCTTTAACTTGGAATATTCACGATGTTGGTAAATCGAATTCCAAATTATTTTTATTCCTACAATTAGTTGTTCTAATAAAAATCTATTAAGCAGTACCAAATAATGTAATAATATTACAATTTTAAATAAAACAACATTGGAATAAATATAAGTTAAAAATGATGAGAAGAAAATTACAATTATTTCTTAGATTAGGTTGGATTAGCCGAACAAATATTTTTAAGAAAAAAATGTGATGTACATTTTGGATATTAAATCAATTAGAACAAATTGACTTTGGAACTATTATTTTGTCGAACAGAAGGTAGTATTTCATGATATCTATGGATGCCACAGATAAAAAGTTTTTCTTATCCGGTCTGTGATAAAAAAAAAAATAAAAAATTTAAATATAGTATGAATATTATTATTATAGTTATTACTTGTTACCATAATATTACGTATTACGTAATAACAACAGGACAACTATTGGACTGTGTTGATGCCATGAAACGACCGCTTCTTTATATTTTTTTTACATTTAATGGGTTAGAGGATCATGTAGAACTACTTCAGTACAGCATCATTTATACTGTAACATAATCAATGAAAAGTCATAAACGCATTAATTAATCATTAGTTCAATTTATTTTATTCTATTACAAATTGCAACAATGTAAGTATATTATGATGTTTTATAATAATTATAATACTTATTATTTTATTGTTTTATTCTTATACTTTTTTAGCTATCTAATGGATCATTCTTACGACGAGGATGTTTTATTTAATCAATTTTTAATATCACTTTGCAAATCATCCGCAGAAACATTTTATAAAGCTGTTGAAAATGGATGGCCAATATGTGTTCCCAGAGAAGGTTCCTTCTTGAAAAATAGGTACTCTGAAAAAGATTTTAATGATCACATTTTAATTCCCAGTAAGTGTTCAGATTTAAAATTTGTTACAATAAGTGGCCACAATGTTTCTGTGGACAACCATGCAGTTATATGTCAATATGAAAACAAGACTTACACAGTAGACATACTTTTTATTGAAACATGCTATACAGAAGATAATCATAGTTATAAAATAATATGCATAGATGGACCATTAAACTGCGCTACTACATTAGAAGATATAATTGTAATAACATCTGTTCAAGACTGTTTAAATTTTTTATATTCTAAAAGCAATAAATTGTTATTAAAAGACTTAAGATCTTTAATGGATGATTTTTTATTATCCAATGACTATATTAATATGTCTATTGATCTCAAGAAAAAATCAATTGTAAATTTGTATACTAAATGTTTAAAAAAAGCAAGCTATCATATTAAAAAGTCCAATAATTTTTTTCAAAACAATATTAAACTTGCAGTAGAGTACTATATACAAAATAAACTATATACTACCTTGATAAATGATATTAATATCTTAGTGGCAACAGAAGATGCCAAATTAAACAAACTTATAAGAAATTACTCTAGTGCTATGATTGACTTAGAAGTAGACCAAGAAGTAAAAACTGCAATACCAAATGCCAGATGTGAATTATCCAAGTTGTATATGCACAAAACTATTATTGGAAAGTTTAAATGTTTAAAAGATACATTTTTAAAATTATCTGATGGACACAAAAATTTTACAGTGGATAACATACTAAGTGCTTTAGTCCATTTAGTGATTCACTGTAAAATACCTAATTGGAATGCTCAAATATATTTTATGAAACATTTTATTATCAGCAATATAAAAGATTTTGACGATAATTTCTATTTAACTTCATTAGAAGCAGCTATTGAACATATAAAAGTTCACAATTTTAATCTTAAATTATCAACAAATTTCCATGATTCAAACTATGGTACTTTTTATAATTATATTTGCAGTGGACAGTACTATAAAGTTAAAGAAACCTTAGAATATGTAAAAATACAACAATTTAGCTCAAAATGTCATCCTTTATGTGAATGTGATTCTTGTATGAAAGAGGTATTAAAAGAGCCGACGGTTTGTGTGAAGTATAAAGATGAACAAGGTCTCACTCCTCTTCATGTGGCAGCTTTTTATGGTTATCCACTAATTATTGAATTACTCTTGGAATATGGATCAGATATAAATGCTGTGGATAATTTTTCACTTACACCTGCCCATTATGCTGCACTTACAGGGCAACAGAATGCATTATTGTTTTTGTTACATAATAAAGCATTGATGATTGGAGACAATGAAGGTAATACTCCTTTGCATTTGTGTTGTTCAAATGGTCATGATCTTTGTGTCAAAGCATTGTTATATTTCATGGAGTTTTCGGATTCAAAATTAAATATAAACATTCAAAACAATCAGGGAGACACGCCTCTTCATTTAAGTTTTAAATGGGGTTATACTAATGTAGTTCAAATACTGATAGAACAAGGAGGAGATCCATTAGTGTGCAATCGTCGAGGTCAAACTTGTTTTGATTGTGCTCACAATTCTAAAATGATAGAGACATTTAAAATCAATAAGAAAAATAATATGGAAAGAGTGAGAAGAAGTAGTGTTGAAATTACATTGCAGCAAAAAATGATTGGAAAAATAATAACTGCTATATCTGATGGTGACATACGTTTAGTACAACACTATTTAGGCATTGATGATGAAAATCAAAATATTAATACATTTGTTGATATAAATTGTTCTAATTATAAAGGCTATACTCCCCTTCATGTAGCAGCGGCTAAAGGTCAAGCAAATATTTTAAAAATGTTAATTGGATATGGAGCGGACATAAATTCGTTAACAACTTCTGAACAGTATACTGCACTACATTTAGCTGTAAAGAACAAAATGAGTGAAGTTATGGATGTTCTGCTAGATTCTGAAAAATGCAATATTAACAATCAGGATATTAGTGGTAATAGTGTATTGCACTATGCTTGTACAATTGGTGATGCTAATATTATAACTAAACTACTTGAACATGGTGCTGACCTTGGAATAATTAACAAGAAATTTATTAGTGCTTTGGATATCTTAAACAAAAATCCAGAATTAAGGTAAATAAAATGAAATTATAATCTGTAAATTAAATAGATAACTATTTTTTTTTTATTTAATAGTTTTAAGTGAAGTAAGATCAGTTATTTAAAATTTATATAGTCTAAACTATTTATACTTCACTGCAAGCCTGGATTAAGAGGGAAGCTGGGGGGTCCATGTGTGTAAAGGGTCCATAATCTTCTTGGCTTAAAATTATATTAAGTGATAATATATACTTTTTATAGTACCTACAAGAATATTTTTATTTTTATTTTTTTCTTGTTTGAACTTACAGGCAATAGAGCCTGTTAAAAAGCTAGAAAAAAAATATGTTTTTATCCTCATTAATCGTTATCATACTTGAATAAAAATATTTAAATTTGTTTTATTATATATTTTTATAATTTTAAAGAATTGTTTTCATTGATGGGGGCCTAGAACTATGTATTGGCTCTTGGGCCCTTGAAGGTCTAAGCCGGGCTTGTTTCACTGTAATATTACTAAGATTTAAAAATAAACAATGATATGCCATAATACAATCATTTTAAAATTAAAAATAGGCAGGTTTATTTTTTATGTTAATAATTTATTATTACAATAATTCAAATAATAAAATTATATTTGTTTCAGGCACTTGATTTCAATTAAAAAAAAAAAACACTGATATCAAAATACAATATAATATTATTTGAATCTTCAAAAAATAAGACGTTTAAAGTCTTATGCATGAATAAAAGAAAGAAAGATCTATTTATTTATAGGTATTTGATTTTAATATTGTATTATTTATTATATAGTATTTAAATTAAGTGGGAAATGTACATAATTGATACATTTTCTGAGAAAATTGTAATACCTATTTAACTATTTAAATAAATAAAAATTGTTAATTTTTTTTTGTTTCGACTATTAAAATTACTTTATATAATATGATAAATGTTTTTATAATGAGTTAATAAATTATTTTATATATTTGAATATTCTGTAAAAATAAGACTTATACCACAATCTAATATTTTTAATTTGTCTATTACTCTGTTAGAGAAATGAAAACAGTGATAAAAACATTCTAATAATTAATAATGAACATATTTTTAATGTTTATAATGGCCAAATTCTTCTGCTATCGTGCTTATATGCCAGTTATATACTACTTTAATTTATTATTATTTATTATAGTATACTTTAATAGGTTTATCAATTCATGATTTTTACCTAAGCTATGTTCAACAAATAAGATTATTAATTACAACCAAAGAAAAACACTAAATTTTAATTAGATCATGTTTAATAATTTATCTGTATTTATTTAGTGAAATGACCTGCAGACCTCATTCTTAGATTTCCCATAATCAGTACCTAATCACAACCTATATTCCTATTAACTAAACAAAAGTATATTAGTATTGCAGGTATTAACAATCAACTACTGTTCTAATAATTCTCATGACATGTTCATTACTTGATACTATTTAATAATAATTATTATTCATTCAAGACTCAAGGGTGATCTACTTTTACGCTAAAATCGATCTTTCCGTTTACCGCCAGTACAAAAATATATGTTTCCTTTTACCGCCACCACAAATTTCAGTTTCTATATTTTGGTAACCCCTTAGTAATAGTTTTTAAAATAACAAAAATAATTAGGTACCTAATCAATTTTTAATTAAATATATGATTTTATAAAAAACAAACGTAACAAATGTATATCGGCATATTTCTCCCCTTTTATACTAGTTAATTAAATTCTGGTTTTTTTTGTCGTCTTAAAATTTGGTTTCACGGTGTTTTTTCTTCACCAACGCTACTTATTTTGTAATGTATAAGTTCTGAAAATCAAGTGCCCAAAGTTTTGGAGGATAAATACTATCTTCAGAAATATATATTTCTACAAAATAATCTGCAAACTTTTGTAGTCTTTCATAGATCGGACACTCGCTTTAAGTCACAGTGAAACAATCAGTTCGTTTTTTTAATATTTAATTAAAAATTGATTACCTAATTATTTTTGTTATTTTAAAAATCATTACCAAGGGGTTACCAAAATATAGAAACTGAAATTTGTGGTGGCGTTAAAAGGAAATATATATTTTTGTACTGGTGGTAAACGGAAAGGTCAATTTTGGCGGAAAACGGTGACACCCAAAACTCAATGCTGCCAAATGGTACGATTTTGGTGGGGAAATACGATCTTTCATGAGTATGGTACGATCGTCCAGCAGACTTATAGCATTGGAAAAGTACGATCTTTTAAAAAAAATTGTAAATACATTTTTATATTTAAATTATATATTATATATTTAATTCATATCATTACTACTCTTTTTTCAACTGTCTTACAAATAAAGGTGAAGCTCTATTTTCTTATATTAGTTACAATACATCATATTTGTTTTTCACGACCCGCCATCGCCACACGGCAAATTTGATGCCAAACAAGCTCTATACACTGACCATATTTATTTGTCATAAACTCATAAATAATACTCCGATAAAAATGACCAATTTTCAAATTTATTATATAATATTTAAAAAACAATTAATATATTATAATATAATAGTTTTGTACTAGTATTGAATAACTATAATTAACGGTAAGGTAATATTTTGTTCCATGGGTGTTTTGTTCCGCGGGATAACTTGTTCCTTTTTGAGACATTTTGTTCCGTTTTTGGATTTTTTGTTCTTCTATGGGGAAATTGTCATCCTTTTTAATATATAAACAAAAAAATTGTAGGATATTTTGTTCCCCTCGGTGGACTTTTTGCTCCGTTTTGTGAATAATTTGATCCTTTCAAAAAAATTAATAACGGAACAAAAATATATCCTATATTACAGCGGAGGTCAGAGACATGCTCAGGAATGTTTAATGAAGGAAAAAAGGGTTGAAAAAAATGTGTAATATGAAAGTAAATAAAAACACTAAATAAGTCTAAACTCGAATATTTCATTTAGAACTATTATGTTTGCCTACCTACTTATCATTATTTCAAATGTTAAAATATATTTCATGTTGCACCCAATTCACAATTGGCTTTTATATTCTATTGATAAATATAGTACTACACAGGTAGTAGATTTTAGTAGGTACATAGATGCAACTCGTGTTAAGATTTTGGGAAGGCTATACCTACACTGCTACAGCTTACCCTACAAAACTATTTATTTAAAATAACCAATAGAGAGATTACATAGGTATAAACCTATACTTATATCTAAACAATAAGGAATATATTTTTTATAAGGCTAAGTCCCCTTAGTTGCACCATTGGCTAAGTACTTGGTAGTTTTACAAGATTAGGAGAGTATTATTAAGACAAATTATAAATCTTATTTTAACCAAGCGCATATTGTTGCACATGGATGACGTTAATTTTGTGTCTAAAGTTGTAAGTGAATAAAAACATAAAAATGTTGTTTATTGGCATACAAAGTCGTTATTGTGTAATATGACGATAAGCTGCTATAAACAAACAACTATACGTCTTTACTGAGAATATGTCTTTTAATTGGACCAACGTATGGAAGCGGATGCAAAAGTTGAAAGTTTCGAAAGAATCGTAGAAATAGTGTAATGCATAGTCTTAAATTCAATACATTTATTATAAATATGTACTTAAATAGTACGTTAAATTAACATATAAATAGAACAAAAATCTATAATATTGGAATTATAAATATCTACATTACTGGTTCTACATTACTTATTTTTCTACAAAAATTGTATCAACAGCACAAAACTTAATAATTAATATTTTAAGCTAAAATATGATTAAAAATTGGGGACTATGAATAAAACTTGAGGGTCTTAAGTTTGGAGACAATTTAATACAATTAAGTTTGATTCTGAAACAACTGCCATGCTTATAACTTTAAATGCTGAAGACTTCTGAATAAAATTAAAACTGTTTGAAAAAGATGATTAAAGAATTAGCAGATTTTATTCTTACTATTTTTTTATTTCCTCAACCCAATGTTTCATGTGAACGAATATTTTCCAAGGTAAACCTTATTAAAACGAAACAGAAAAATTGTTTGAATACATCATCGTTATTCGTTAAATGGTCATTTAAGTGCTAGTAGGCAAGTAAGCGTTTAAAATTTAAAAACCCAGGTGTATTAATAAGTAATAACGTTTCTTTAGGTATACTTTTATAAATTGAAAAAACGGAAATAAATTTATTTTAAATTATTCATAACTTTAATTTTTATTTTTATGAAAGTGTACAAATAACAGTTAAGAAGATTATAGAAAACAGTCGACTAGAATAACAGATGTTATTTTGAGTAATTAACAAGTGAATATAAAAAATTATTAGCAAAAACATTGTTCCATTGTTCAAACAAAGTTCCTCATAAGTTTGTTTTATAGTGAAATAAAAAAAAATAATAATAATACATAGGCACATTTTTTATTTATTTGTTTTTTATTTTTATTCAGATATTCAGAAGTTCAAATATTGACAAAAATTATTCAAAATCATAAATATTTTAAAATTATTTTGTAGTTAAAATGTATAAAATTTTACAAACCTAACCAAGATCAATGGTTAAGAATTTCTTTGATAAATACTAAGTATTATTTACAGATATATTATACTATACATAGTATATGTGTCTGTGGTAGGTATAAGTGGAACAAGGCTGCTGGCGATACCACTATAAAAAAACGCGACTATGCTAATACCCCTTGGGTGGGGTGGAAATTTAGCAGTCCTGAGTCACCTGTCATCAAAAATAATTATGTTTGTCATCGGAGCCATATTATAAGTTTAGAAAAAATGAGTATAAAAAATGCTTACAAATATATATATAGGTAGTTATAAATAGTACGTATTTTCTGTCTTATTAATTCATATTTATACGATGTATTTATTGTTATATAAATGGAGGGGTGATAACAAACCTGAGTGGCGGGGCTATAAAGTTTTCACTCGCCGCGGCGTAAGTGTAATGTTCCGGCACGAATTATAGAAACAGTTAATACACCATGAGAGGAAGAAAACAATAAGGAAAAGGAACAATAGTATTGTAAGCGTCGTTCACGGCTTATAGCCTCCAGTAAACCAATCCTGCCTTATCGCAGTCATCATACACTCTGACGTCCATACCAGGCACATCACCATTTTAAATTCACGTTTAGTACAGACTATAAAGTACCTATTGAATATCGTCCTATATACGCTTAATGCATTCTATTTGCACCCATGGCAAATGACAACATCGGCGCATCATTTGTAATAATTATACATTCCTATATTTCGTAGGTACACATCTCTGTATTAATTTACATCGCAGCAGAAGATTTGGTGGATCGTATTACTATTTACAAGTGAACCAAAATATAGTCAAACAATATTTCAACATCTTTGTAAATTTTTTGTCTCGACTAAGGTGCGGTTTGGGGTGATCCCCTGGTCATAGTGTGCAGATGAAAAGGATAATTATGTATAATCATCAAAATGTGTTCAGAATTCGCATAAAAATTGATTTTAATCAACCGTATACCTAGATTAATTTACAATCATTTTTCAATTTTTTAACAGTTCCTTTTTTCTTTAATGCGGTTCAATTTCCTTTTCAATATTACGTATGACTGTATGAGGCACATCCTTAGTTCTTTATTATTTTTAGAACTTATCTTGTTACTTATTAGTCTTGGATTTTCCTTCTATGATCAGTTTGAGCAAATTTTCGTGTCCTACCTACTGTTATGTTATGTGGTCTATCCAATCATTTCGTCTTCTAACCATATTTTTCTATAATAGCCTTCTTTTTGATATATAATATATATACAGGGTCGGACTGGCGTCAAAAGGCCCAGTCTGCAATCTGATTAAGGGGCCCTTAGATTATACTAAAAATTGTTAGCTCTGCTTTTAACTTATTAATTTTTGTATTTATAAGAGGACGCCAAACCCACATGTGTTGTCTCTGTCTTATTAACATGCCTATATCATAATAAATTTGCATTCAGCAAAACATAATTCGTAAAACGTTAGCTTTAATATTAGAGTAAATTTACCTATGATCAAATTTAAAGGTAAGAATATTATCTAGAAAATGACAAATGCTCAATAAATCTAATATCAATAAAAGCTTATGTAATTTTCATGTTTTAGTAATAGAATTAAACTGTAAAGCGAATTGTTGTATTTCATATGCTACTACCTAGTCTATCAATAGTTGTTAGAAGTGAAAATTCTCGTAATGCGTTTGCAGGTACTTCACTTTTTATAAAGAATTAAATTGTTTTGGACCTAAACAAATGCAATCACTAAGTAATTTTGAATTACTTATAAGTCGTTAATCTAAGCTATTTGCACAAATATCAAGTAGATAGGTGTATAATTAAAAGTTTTAATTTTAAATCTATCTGCAGTTAATAAAATATTTGGCCGTTCATCTGTTGCGAACGAATCCTAGACTCAAATTGGTAAACAATGTATTAAATTATATTATTTTTAATATCATTGTATATATATTCATAATAAAAACACCTTACTTAACCTTATCGAGACCTAATATTAATTTACTTTATGAATATAAAATCAATAAGAAACCTTAAAAAATGTTTGAATACAGTTACTAAAACAAAGGCATTATATTTAATTTTAAAATATGAAAATTAAAGTCTGTGGGCCCAACTAGCCAGGGGCCCAGTCCGCGATTGCGGTCCTGCGGTCCGGGCCAGTCCGACCCTGTATATATATATATATATATATATAGGTAATGAATATATTCATTATTAGCTCTGGCATCAGGCCACCTACTGGACGATGGGACTATGGGAGCATAGCTGGTAGCCGAATCCCGGACGAAAAGTCCGGGGACAAAAAGTCCAGGGACAAAAAGTCCGGAATGAAAAAAGTTGGACAAAAAGTCCGGATTCATTTTTTGATTGCCGGACAAAAAGTCCGAGTACATTTTTACTGTCGGACAAAAAGTCCGAAAATATAAAATTGTCTATAATGTCTATATGTATTATATAAATGTAATATTATATTATATAGTCAGTTCATATATAATTAATATTTATTTTAAAAATGTAATTGTTGTACCTACTTTTATTATATTATTGTATTTTTTTTTATATTTTATTACTTCTTATTATTTCTTATACAATAACGATGTTTGTTAATAACGAGTTAACAATACCAGAATTCTTAAATAGAATCGGTCATTGCTTAAGAAAACGAAATGTAGAATAAATTATGATTGTTATTATAAATGTAGACTAGATTTTTTAAAACGTATAACTTTTTTTTTAAATATTATTATTGTAATGACATCGACAATCATTTCTTAGGGAAACGTATTGTATATAGGTATCAAATTATTATTATTATTATTATTATTATTATTGTATAGGCAAACGTAATGTATATAATATTAAATATAATATTTAAATAATTTTTTAATATTTTTGTTATTTTGTATTTTCGGACTTTTTGTCTGACAGTAAAAATGTACTCGGACTTTTTGTCCGGCAATCAAAAAATGAATCCGGACTTTTTGTCCAACTTTTTTCATACTGGACTTTTTGTCCGTGGACTTTTTGTCCCCGGACTTTTTGACCGTTTACCCTGGTAGCCAGGTAAATAGTAGGTAATAGGTACCTACTTAAAACTATAAATCATAAATTATAATTAATATTTTTAGTTAAACTGTGAATATTTCATACATATTTTATGAAAAGGACTTGATTAAATGAATAACTTCAATTATTAAAAATATTAATCTTTGTAAACTGAGTACTTGCCCGCCATTGGGTATGTACTTAGAACTTTTAAAGTATTATTTATGAATTTTCTGTCTTTGTGCCTTGTGGCAAACTGGCAACCATCCAACCATCGACATATAAATATTTCAAGTTGATGCTTGCTGTGTAACGTGTATTCTTAATTCTGTTATCTGTAGAATCACTGTAGAATACAATATCCAGATTTGTTTGATAAAAATGATAACAGAGACGAGTAACAGTATAACGTTGATAGTAATAAATAATAATAAACCATCTGCGAACTTTGCTGTGCTTCGTGGTTCTTAAGTAAAATTTTTTTTTTTAGAACAATTTTATATAAACGTTTAATTTAAAGATTTCGACATTTTGATGGCAATTGTGCTATCATGCTTCAAAAGATGCTTCGATGGCATCAAGTACACAGAACATACATCCTTTCCACTAATCAACCCTATATGTTTGGATACCAGCCGAATGGGTATAGGATACATATCAAATGATTGATGTATGCTTTATTTAAAATTTTCTAATAATCGCAGGTAATGAAGTAGTGATTGTGAAAAATGGTACTAGAATATGTGGTAGTGGTGGTGTCTTGTGTACTGCACCAATAGTGCAAAATAAATGTTATTTTGAAGTAAAAGTACAACAGTCTGGTAAGTGAAACAGCTGTTTGCCTTTTTTTTAATTAATTAAATATTTATATTTCTGTTTAGGAATCTGGGGAATAGGTTTAGCTCTGAATGATGTAGATCTGTGTAAAGCACCAGGTGGTCACGATCAATATTCGTGGGTATTGTGCAATGATGGAGCACAACGACATAACCAGCAAGTGTTAAAAGCTATAGATAATACCATTGAAGAAGGTGATATTATTGTAAGTAGTAAAATTTTTTTTTTCAAATCTTAGATGCTATAAATTAACAAAAATTTTTTTTTTTAGGGTATTTACTATGACCATGTTGAATTAAACTATTCAATTAATGGCCAACCTGTAAATGAACCAATTACAGGAATAAGAGGAACTGTATTTCCAGCTTTATTTGGTTAGTAAAAAAATTGTAAATATGACAGCGTTTATATTTGCTTTCACTTTAGGCTTTTTTAATTATAGTTATAAATAATATATTAAATTATTAAATAATAACTTTATTTTTGGTTACTACGATATATTCTGTTCGATATAGATTTGGTTGATTAGAAATCGTTTACTGATGAACCAAAGGCATAATAATCTAACCTGGGGGTGACTGTCCATTAGGACTCCCTTTTAAAGTATATAATATTGTATTACCATATGTCCATATGTTTTTTATAAGCTGTCATTATAAGCTTATTAATTGTCTGTATAAAGTTTATCACTGAGCTATAATTTTGTATGTTTAACATGAAACAATATTAATTCTATTTTATTTATTTCAGTGGACGATGGTGCAATATTAGACATTGTTTTGGAAAGATTTTCATATCCACCATCCAATGGTTATGATAAAATCATGTTAGAACAATCTATACTTTAACTATATATTGCTTCAAACCAAAAGGAACAGAAAATAACTAATTAATCATTCCATTAACAATAAATTATAATTTTGTATTTTTTCTATAAATTTTTTATTTTTATGTATATACCTATAAAGCCCATTTGTAAACTAATAAATTAAATATTATTATGTAATTAATTAATTAATTAATTATATTAACTGAACATTTAGAAGGTTTGTTATGTTAGTATATTAGGTATACAATAAAATAATACTATTCAATTTTTATTTGCATAAAAAAAAATCTTTCTTAGATAACTTAATTCCAAAAAAATAACTTCACGTTTATCATTTATATGCATACAGATAAGTACTCAAAATTCTTGTTCTTGTGTTTCTATAAATTAGCGTTTCTCAACCTTAAATGATAAAAATTCATGTACCTCTTAACCTTTCACCACTACTCTTCATTTTATATACCCACTAGGTTAGTGGTATTCAACAATTATAATACAATATTATACTTATTGTTATTATCTGCTTATATATTTTGAAAAAGTGACTTTTGTGTCAACAATTATTAAATATTTCACAAATAATTTCAAAAAGATTAAATTTCATTTTTGGGGGGTATCCCCTCATACTTTTTCACACACCTGTGGTTAGGAAAAGCTGCTATAAACAAAACAATGTATACTTTGTGCCTTCTAACTGTTCTTAGTCATCCTAAGATAATATATTCCAATTTTATTAAATACATAGTACAATTAGTTTAATTATAGGTTATTTAATTTTATAATTATAACATTTACATCAGAAATATTATAAGCCCTTTAAGCAAAAATTATTAATATGTATCTGTATTTCCAAAATCATTTAACTAATAGTTAAATCAATATTTAAAATGAATCGTAAGACTAAAAAATATTTTAATATATTTAATTTAATTTATTGTTATTTAACTGTATACATAAAAACCTTATTATAAAAACATTTAACTCTTCTACTATTTATAGATAAATATATTATATTATTGTATGTACTTAATATCCATCTACCAATGTGTTATGTGTTTATTATATATAATATAATTAGTTTTAATTATATTATACAATAAAATCAGAATCTCAGTTTATATAAAGTATATTTAATTTTTTTTTAAACCATATTTTATCTTATTCTTCAATTTATATTCATTTTTGAAAATAAAATAACCTTTTATTATAATGTGTCAATGATAATGATGTGTTGGTATATCAGCTCTGATAATAAATAAAAAACCTCTATAAACCATATTATATTATACTTTATTAAAATAACTATTTAATATACTATGTTAATATATTTTTTGTTGTTTCGAGGATTGCATTATAAATATGCTAATGGGGTATCTTTACTATGTTTAATATGAAGTGGAACAATAGTGATAGTTCGTATTTGTAACTTGATAAGACAATAAAGTTACAATCAAGCAGTATTCAGGCAAAATGGTTAATCATGTAACAAGTTGATGGTCAATGTTTTTTTTTTACATTAAACAAAATACAGGTTTGTGATCCAATTATTTGAATTTCATAGTTTTTAAAAGTTTTTGTTAAATTATTGGTATGCAATAAGAATGAATTGGATATTGGTTACTTATGTAGACAACTAGACAATACAAATAATGCAATTATAAGAAATAAAATTTATTCCATATCAATTATACAATGTTAACACTATAATATTTTATATTTAATCAAATTCAGACTCATGTGGATAACTAAAATATTCACATTTTAAGTATGATTAACTAAGTATTGTATAAGTATACAACATATTATCATTCACCTCTACAGCTTATAAATTATTAAAATATATTTGAGTTTGAGATATTACTGTTAAGATTGTCAACTTACTGAATACGCACAATTGTTTAATATATACATATTTATGCTTTTCTATTATATAATAATAAAATACTTGGTAAATAATAAGTATATTTTATAAAATATAAATATAAATAAACTATATTTTAATACATTCACGGCTAAAATTGTATTATGTTTCTTAATAGGTGGTTAAATTAGTTTGGTTTATCAGGTATACAAGTTATCAGTAAATAAAAATAATATAATTAATTTGAATTTGATTTGGTTAATTTTAAATTACAGTCTTGTAAAAAGTAAAATTTGATAATAAAGAATACATAAGTAATTCAAATGATAACTTTGCTCATTATACATCTATGATTCAATGACATATTTTTAATTTTGTTATTATTTGATATGTATATTTTTAATGATCAATCTTAATTCATTTGGGAAATCTAATTTAAAATACTGCAATGTGGTTAATTTTGTTATCTAATTACATTTATAATAATTGTTAATTTAAAATATTAAAATTTAACTGGAATGGTTCAATTACCGTGGACAAATATTAATTAATTTTAGATAAGTTTAAAATTTGTATTAAAGCTCTAAATATTATTTTCCTTTACTTATGATATGAGTGTATAATATTTGTAAGAACATTGCTCCTTTAGTACAACAATAACTAAATTATATTAATATATAAACTATAAATAATTATATAATAACATTATTATTTAGTTGTATTCAATTCTTTAAATGTGAATACATACAATTTAATTTTAGTATTTTGGCATGGCAGGAACAAGCTCGGGAAATGATTAAAGCATACATATTATACAATATACATTCTTTCAAATAAACAAGAGATCTGTTGCTTTTCTTTGTTTGTTTTTTTTTGTTTTTAACAAAAAGAGTTAATGCTACGTATAATTTACTTCATTGTCAGCAGCTTCAGTCTCTACTTCTTTTTCCCAGTCAAATGCGGTTTGACTAGGTAATTGGCCTAAATGTGCCCACCGTTCTTTAAAATTTGGGTTTTTTGCTCGTAATTTTTCAAATCGCCTAATATAGAAAAAAAAAAATTAATTATCATGTAAGTACAATTAGTATTAAATAATACAGTACCGAAATAAATAATGCTTTGCAAAATTGTACAGCTCAATGTCCAATGCATTTATTTTTTTTACTTTTTCCAATTCTTCAGCATTTAATAAAGATTTATAAACAGCAGATAGAGTTGTATTATGTTGTGTAAATGTTACTGCAAATCTTAAATTAAATGTTTCTTCAAATATGTATTGGTTTAACTGAAAATAATAAATTCTATTTATAACAACTGATAATCCAACATATTTTTTTATATTCTGTACTTTTTGATATTCAGTGAGTCCAAAAAATGCAATTGATAGTAAGTTTCTTTTAGCACTTGCTAGCATGACCCTGTTTCGTTCTTCTTGATTCATATATGAAGAATTATAACAACCAATCAGAGATAGATCTGCTAACATTCTAGTTTGTCTAAAAAATTAAGAAGCAAATAATAAATAAATAAAAAAGTAATTTATTAATTTTCCATTCATTCATTTTTAATAATTACTTTTCTTTTTATAGTTGTACAAGAGCCAACATTTATCTTAATCTTTTTACATCATTTTCAAAAATCACCATACATTAAAAATAATTATAATATTTTTTTTTTATTATCTAAGTATCTTATTGTATTAAATATTTAACATTTTGATTACCGATTGGCAGCTAAATTATATGGACAATCTGCAAACGAATTTAATGTTACATCTGTCCAAAATGTACCATTATAACATTTTGGCAATTCTTCAAGTGATGCTGGATGACCTCCACACCAATGTCTAGACATTCTCCAAGTTGCTCCTCTTTGCACATGTTTGTATTCAGAGAGGTAACGACTAACTGGATCTCTCAATAAAGTAAGATAGAAATATCTACAATGATAAATAATTAGACTGATTTTATTTAATTAGTAAGTATTATTACTCTAATTACCTTCGTTTAATAGATTTTCCTTCATTTTTATCAAGTTCAGAATCAACACATCCAGTTAACTCAGTAAAATCCGCATGGAGTCCACACTTCCATCCAGTAGAATATCGACTAAATAGCCAATTTTCATTTCGACTAGGTCTGAAACAATAACATAACTTTCTTTTTCTTTGACATGTACAAGGACGCTGTAAGTCTAAATCTTGAACAAGATGACGCCCAAACGATGTACCACCAGTTTTCTGTATATGCAAAAACACCATGACATCATGTGCATTCATGTCAAAACGTAATTGGTTTTCACTTTGCATATCATTGTAACTCACTCCTGTACCTGTGTCTTTGGCGCTTTTAAAGTCTAAAATAAAAACAATATTTTAAAGAAATAAATGTTGGGAAACAATTTATAGTTCACATTCTTACCAGTTATGTTGGTAGATAAAAGATTCATTACTGTCCATTCTGAATAAATGGCCGGTTTAGGATTATAAGAAAATGAACAACGATTGTCTGAACAAAAATAACCGAAATATATGATACCGAATAAAGTCAACAATGCAAAAAACATAACCAGTTTCCTTAAGGTAATACGATGTTCTGTTTTTCTTCTCATTTGAATGTCTTTTAACAACCGTTCGCAGTCCGATTGCACAACTACATCGGTAAAGCCCATTTTTTACCAATCATTTCATACAGTTTGTTATACGGACTCATCTATCCGAGATTCGACAGATGATTACCACTAATAAATGTTTGTAAAATGTTTTGTCTACATGAATGTAAACAAATTTTATGATACTGATTTTAATAATATTTATGAAACGGTATCATAACCATTAATTAATATATAATATTATAAGACGTAGTCAACAATGAAAACTACTTGAAAATAATAATAAAAAATATTCAAATGTTTACATCCTTTATCTTAAAATGTCCGTAAATTAGATTAACTGTTATCATAGTCTGATAACGTAACAATGAGATCACAGAATAACTTCTTTATTCTGTGATGAGATCAGTCAATATGTTACCAGCACTGCTTTTAGTTACCCGCCAGGTCAATGTTTTAGCGCAATTTAGATTTATATTTTGAATTCAGTAGCGCACAGTTCGTTACTGCATAAATATCTTGTATGCTGTGCAATAAATCATTATAATTTATTAAATCGTCTGTAGTTTGATGCTGTGTTTTAATTTCGGAGATTTAATAAAATATCGGTTTTATATGAAATCCACAACTATCAACGTATTTATTGCAGAGAATTTGTTAATTATTTAATATTGTTTACTGCTATATTTGCAGTATTTTTTACAATGAAGATAATATGGATTACTCCATTATTACTAATCCAGAGTTACCGTAAGTTATGAAAATCAATAGTATTGTTATTAAATAAAATTAATAAATGTTATAAAATATAAGTCGTAGCCTCGTAGGTAATCTTAAAGAATTTTCATCAATAGATATTTATAATTTATGTATTATTGTTTAATTCATATAGTTCGACCAAGAATAGGAATTTTTCTACTGACATTTTGTACTTTCAACTTTGGCACTAAAATAATTTTTATTTGTTTTATTTTTAATGTATATATTTTAAGCTATTTATTTATACGAGTAACTGAGTAAACAATACTAGGTATTTTTATTGGGTTAGTTAAAAGTTTAAAACTTTAAAAGTATCATCAGTTACATACATATTTAAGATATATTCAATTTGAAATAGGTATTAAATATATTTTTACAAAAGCCTAACATCTTACCTAAATCCCAAAATCACGAAAACTTGCAAAGAATTTTGTAGTCAAAAATTTATAAAATATTATAGCTATAAGCATTTAATATTTAATACAAGCATACAGTATAAAGTTTCTCAAAAGTAGCTAAAAAATCTTAAAAATATGTACACATTTTTTTTTATAGACATTTTAAGTTCAAACTTGTATGAAGTAAGATATTTAAATGAAAAATATTAAATAATAACTTCAGTTACTTTGTTGTAATATGAAATTTATTATTAATGAGTATAGCCGGTATAAGTACTTGAAACTTTTTTTTAATGTACACTCATATAAATTATAATATAAATTGTATACATATAATGATATTTTTTTCAGTTTTGTACTTTATTAGGTAATATTTATTTTATTTTTATAGCTGTCTAGTTCAAGATTTTGTGTACAAAATATTTTTATCTCTTCTGCCTAAGCACTGTAACTATGTTAAAATTTTTTATTCTTCTGAAGAATTTTAAAAAAAGTTGAAGATGTTATACTTTAATAAAAATGAACAAGTTATTTACAGGCTATAGGCTATTGCATATAATATTATATTATAATTTTGTTTGTCATTATTAGGTACCTACTCATTATGTTTATAATTTATTGTAGGAGATCGAAAAAATTAATATAATATAATTTTTTTTCACTATCACCGTGATATACCTTTTTATTAGTTACGTGTCAATTAAATTTGTATTTATGATTTATATTTTATAGTAGGTACATTATTACCTAAAAACCAAAATAATTACATTTAATATATGTATAAAATGATAGTATACTTAATTTATCAAATTATTTGAATTATACTACAAGAACGAAAAATTCTTGCGTGGAGCTTATAGAAGATTATATTTTAGTAATAATTTACCTTCACAAATATTTTTCTAATTTTAGAATAATGTTCGAAGTGTTAAGTTTTGACCTGTAAGTGGTTGACGTGGTTGTGTTACGGCTTGAATTCGCACTGTTTTGCACATTAAATGTGCTTTTACATTTTAAGAGCCTTGCGATCAGGAGAAAAAAATCAATCATTGCTTAACAATTATACTAATATTGTACCTTTTTTGTGTGTGTGTGTTTGAACCGACGACGCCGCGGGAACTGCTTTCGCATTACTTCTGCGGCGTACAATAAATTGTACCTATATAATATTTTGAAGATAACTATTAAACATCTTTATCTATAGACTATAGTTAATAATTTGTTATCATCTATTATTAATTATAATATAAAATCTTATTTAGGTATTGTATAATATGAATTAGTTAATAATTGATGAATTGTTTTTATTTACGAAGACTTCGACGAGGGACTGGCTGGACTTGACCCAAATGCCCACTGAGTTCGATATTATTATATGGTTAAACAAATATACTGATATACAAGTGCTTACATCGTATACTGTATTCGATATATCATATATACTTGTATAGGTAGCGTAGTATCATTGATT